>NC_088237.1:15475029-15482529 GCF_036934945.1 Oncorhynchus masou masou
TGGTTTCACCCCCACTGGTCTGTAATGACAACGTGATTCCACTGGATCAGGGGTCCATTAGAGTCCCACAGTGGTAATGTTGCCCTCAGGCACACAGTGGTTTCACCCCCACTGGTCTGTAATGACAACGTGATTCCACTGGATCAGGGGTCCATTAGAGTCCCACAGTGGTAATGTTGCCCTCAGGCACACAGTGGTTTCACCCCCACTGGTCTGTAATGACAACGTGATTCCACTGGATCAGGGGTCCATTAGAGTCCCACAGTGGTAATGTTGCCCTCAGGCACACAGTGGTTTCACCCCCACTGGTCTGTAATGACAACGTGATTCCACTGGATCAGGGGGTCCATTAGAGTCCCACAGTGGTAATGTTGCCCTCAGGCACACAGTGGTTTCACCCCCACTGGTCTGTAATGACAACGTGATTCCACTGGATCAGGGGTCCATTAGAGTCCCACAGTGGTAATGTTGCCCTCAGGCACACAGTGGTTTCACCCCCACTGGTCTGTAATGACAACGTGATTCCACTGGATCAGGGGTCCATTAGAGTCCCACAGTGGTAATGTTGCCCTCAGGCACACAGTGGTTTCACCCCCACTGGTCTGTAATGACAACGTGATTCCACTGGATCAGGGGTCCATTAGAGTCCCACAGTGGTAATGTTGCCCTCAGGCACACAGTGGTTTCACCCCCACTGGTCTGTAATGACAACGTGATTCCACTGGATCAGGGGGTCCATTAGAGTCCCACAGTGGTAATGTTGCCCTCAGGCACACAGTGGTTTCACCCCCACTGGTCTGTAATGACAACGTGATTCCACTGGATCAGGGGGTCCATTAGAGTCCCACAGTGGTAATGTTGCCCTCAGCCACACAGTGGTTTCACCCCCCACTGGTCTGTAATGACAGCGTGATTCCACTGGATCAGGGGGTCCATTAGAGTCCCACAGTGGTAATGTTGCCCTCAGGCACACAGTGGTTTCACCCCCACTGGTCTGTAATGACAACGTGATTCCACTGGATCAGGGGGTCCATTAGAGTCCCACAGTGGTAATGTTGCCCTCAGGCACACAGTGGTTTCACCCCCACTGGTCTGTAATGACAATGTGATTCCACTGGATCAGGGGTCCATTAGAGTCCCACAGTGGTAATGTTGCCCTCAGGCACACAGTGGTTTCACCCCCACTGGTCTGTAAAGACAATGTGATTCCACTGGATCAGGGGGTCCATTAGAGTCCCACAGTGGTAATGTTGCCCTCAGGCACACAGTGGTTTCACCCCCACTGGTCTGTAATAACAACGTGATTCCACTGGATCAGGGGTCCATTAGAGTCCCACAGTGGTAATGTTGCCCTCAGGCACACAGTGGTTTCACCCCCACTGGTCTGTAATGACAACGTGATTCCACTGGATCAGGGGGTCCATTAGAGTCCCACAGTGGTAATGTTGCCCTCAGGCACACAGTGGTTTCACCCCCACTGGTCTGTAATGACAACATGATTCCACTGGATCAGGGGTCCATTAGAGTCCCACAGTGGTAATGTTGCCCTCAGGCACACAGTGGTTTCACCCCCACTGGTCTGTAATGACAACGTGATTCCACTGGATCAGGGGGTCCATTAGAGTCCCACAGTGGTAATGTTGCCCTCAGGCACACAGTGGTTTCACCCCCACTGGTCTGTAATGACAACGTGATTCCACTGGATCAGGGGTCCATTAGAGTCCCACAGTGGTAATGTTGCCCTCAGGCACACAGTGGTTTCACCCCCACTGGTCTGTAATGACAACGTGATTCCACTGGATCACTGGTCTGGGGTCCATTAGAGTCCCACAGTGGTAATGTTGCCCTCAGGCACACAGTGGTTTCACCCCCACTGGTCTGTAATGACAACGTGATTCCACTGGATCAGGGGGTCCATTAGAGTCCCACAGTGGTAATGTTGCCCTCAGGCACACAGTGGTTTCACCCCCACTGGTCTGTAATGACAACGTGATTCCACTGGATCAGGGGTCCATTAGAGTCCCACAGTGGTAATGTTGCCCTCAGGCACACAGTGGTTTCACCCCCACTGGTCTGTAATGACAACGTGATTCCACTGGATCAGGGGTCCATTAGAGTCCCACAGTGGTAATGTTGCCCTCAGGCACACAGTGGTTTCACCCCCACTGGTCTGTAATGACAACGTGATTCCACTGGATCAGGGGGTCCATTAGAGTCCCACAGTGGTAATGTTGCCCTCAGGCACACAGTGGTTTCACCCCCACTGGTCTGTAATGACAACGTGATTCCACTGGATCAGGGGGTCCATTAGAGTCCCACAGTGGTAATGTTGCCCTCAGGCACACAGTGGTTTCACCCCCACTGGTCTGTAATGACAACGTGATTCCACTGGATCAGGGGGTCCATTAGAGTCCCACAGTGGTAATGTTGCCCTCAGGCACACAGTGGTTTCACCCCCACTGGTCTGTAATGACAACGTGATTCCACTGGATCAGGGGTCCATTAGAGTCCCACAGTGGTAATGTTGCCCTCAGGCACACAGTGGTTTCACCCCCACTGGTCTGTAATGACAACGTGATTCCACTGGATCAGGGGGTCCATTAGAGTCCCACAGTGGTAATGTTGCCCTCAGGCACACAGTGGTTTCACCCCCACTGGTCTGTATGACAACTTGATTCCACTGGATAATGACAACTTGATTCCACTGGATCAGGGGGTCCATTAGAGTCCCACAGTGGTAATGTTGCCCTCAGGCACACAGTGGTTTCACCCCCACTGGTCTGTAATGACAACGTGATTCCACTGGATCAGGGGGTCCATTAGAGTCCCACAGTGGTAATGTTGCCCTCAGGCACACAGTGGTTTCACCCCCACTGGTCTGTAATGACAACGTGATTCCACTGGATCAGGGGGTCCATTAGAGTCCCACAGTGGTAATGTTGCCCTCAGGCACACAGTGGTTTCACCCCCACTGGTCTGTAATGACAACGTGATTCCACTGGATCAGGGGGTCCATTAGAGTCCCACAGTGGTAATGTTGCCCTCAGGCACACAGTGGTTTCACCCCCACTGGTCTGTAATGACAACGTGATTCCACTGGATCAGGGGGTCCATTAGAGTCCCACAGTGGTAATGTTGCCCTCAGGCACACAGTGGTTTCACCCCCACTGGTCTGTAATGACAACGTGATTCCACTGGATCAGGGGTCCATTAGAGTCCCACAGTGGTAATGTTGCCCTCAGGCACACAGTGGTTTCACCCCCACTGGTCTGTAATGACAACATGATTCCACTGGATCAGGGGTCCATTAGAGTCCCACAGTGGTAATGTTGCCCTCAGGCACACAGTGGTTTCACCCCCACTGGTCTGTAATGACAACGTGATTCCACTGGATCAGGGGTCCATTAGAGTCCCACAGTGGTAATGTTGCCCTCAGGCACACAGTGGTTTCACCCCCACTGGTCTGTAATGACAACGTGATTCCACTGGATCAGGGGTCCATTAGAGTCCCACAGTGGTAATGTTGCCCTCAGGCACACAGTGGTTTCACCCCCACTGGTCTGTAATGACAACGTGATTCCACTGGATCAGGGGTCCATTAGAGTCCCACAGTGGTAATGTTGCCCTCAGGCACACAGTGGTTTCACCCCCACTGGTCTGTAATGACAACGTGATTCCACTGGATCAGGGGGTCCATTAGAGTCCCACAGTGGTAATGTTGCCCTCAGGCACACAGTGGTTTCACCCCCACTGGTCTGTAATGACAACGTGATTCCACTGGATCAGGGGGTCCATTAGAGTCCCACAGTGGTAATGTTGCCCTCAGGCACACAGTGGTTTCACCCCCACTGGTCTGTAATGACAACGTGATTCCACTGGATCAGGGGTCCATTAGAGTCCCACAGTGGTAATGTTGCCCTCAGGCACACAGTGGTTTCACCCCCACTGGTCTGTAATGACAACGTGATTCCACTGGATCAGGGGTCCATTAGAGTCCCACAGTGGTAATGTTGCCCTCAGGCACACAGTGGTTTCACCCCCACTGGTCTGTAATGACAACGTGATTCCACTGGATCAGGGGGTCCATTAGAGTCCCACAGTGGTAATGTTGCCCTCAGGCACACAGTGGTTTCACCCCCACTGGTCTGTAATGACAACGTGATTCCACTGGATCAGGGGTCCATTAGAGTCCCACAGTGGTAATGTTGCCCTCAGGCACACAGTGGTTTCACCCCCACTGGTCTGTAATGACAACGTGATTCCACTGGATCAGGGGTCCATTAGAGTCCCACAGTGGTAATGTTGCCCTCAGGCACACAGTGGTTTCACCCCCACTGGTCTGTAATGACAACGTGATTCCACTGGATCAGGGGTCCATTAGAGTCCCACAGTGGTAATGTTGCCCTCAGGCACACAGTGGTTTCACCCCCACTGGTCTGTAATGACAACGTGATTCCACTGGATCAGGGGGTCCATTAGAGTCCCACAGTGGTAATGTTGCCCTCAGGCACACAGTGGTTTCACCCCCACTGGTCTGTAATGACAACGTGATTCCACTGGATCAGGGGGTCCATTAGAGTCCCACAGTGGTAATGTTGCCCTCAGGCACACAGTGGTTTCACCCCCACTGGTCTGTAATGACAACGTGATTCCACTGGATCAGGGGTCCATTAGAGTCCCACAGTGGTAATGTTGCCCTCAGGCAGAGGGGACTTTCCTGTAGTCAGTATATTTACGGAGGAAGTACAGGAAAAAGCTCTGTATGATGCTACAGTTTTCCTAGGGACCATAAGAAAATCAGGTAACACTTTACATTGAGGTAAATTTTACCTCAGGGATTCCCAACCCTGGTCCTCCAGTAACCCCAACAGTACACATTCATATTGTAACCCTGGACAAACACACCTGATTCAACTGTGTTTATCCAGGGCTACAATGAAAACGTGTACTATTGGAGGGTCTGGAGGACCTGTGTTTGGAATCACTGTTTTAACTAAGTGATTTCACCAACCATCTGTAATAGCCCATTATCACCAGCAAGTGGTACTGTTGTACAGATTTAACTACATGCTAAAATTCTAATATAACAACACATGCCATTTAGTGGGCGCATTTATCCAACATCACTTACAGTCATGTGTGCTTACATTACACGTATGGGTGGTCCTGGGAATTGAACCCACGACTCTGGCGTTAGAAGCACCATGCTCTACCAACTGAGCTATAGAGGACCACCTTTGGTTAAAACTAAATATACTAAATTGCAAAAATAAAATAAAAAATACACCCACGCAAACACACACTTTAAATTAAGACACAAGACAACACATTTTTGCTTTTCAGTGGTAAGTCAGCAGTTAAACGTTTTATTATGGCTGCACATCCTTGCCAAACAGAAGGTTAGTATATCAAACAATGAACAGTTTTTTTCTGTTCATTTTCTTACATATAAAATCACTATAAAATGTCACTCTATGATGCTGTTCCACTGTAACATCTCTCTGTGGACTTCTTAATTAAACATTCACACGATAAACCGATTGCTACGCCGTACCCTCTTCCTCAGTACAAAATCCTTGGCCAACCACATCTCTGTGTCCATGGTAACACCCGTAATGACACAGGACGGCCCGGTATGAGGGAGAATAGTTTCTAAAATCGACAGAAATCTTCTCCTTTGAAACAATATAAGACCATTTTCTGTCAAAGAAAATAAAAGGACTGAATAAATAAAGGTAAATAACTCCTCTCTGTCTGTCAGTGACCCAGACAGTGACGTCACAGCCATCTTCCCTCATGTAAGGCAGCCATTTTGACCAGGCCAGTACAGGCAGTGTGGGACACCATTGGGGGACTAGCTAAAAAGCACATGGTAGTGACTGCATACTGTGTTTGCACTCTGAAAATACTAGCATAGGCTGATACAGACAGAAAACATGATTTGACCTCTTTGTACATTCCCTCTCATTGAAAGTAAACAGCAACAGGGTGACTAGTTGGTGGGGCGGCGCAGACATCGGATGATTGGCACCTCAGATTTTGCGATGTCGCCTGGATGAGTTATCAGAGAAATGTGGCACAATGCATGATGGGTAAATTACCCCCACCCCCACCCCCACCCTCCGGACAGACTGAAAAAGTCTTTGCATCTTTAGTGTGTCTGTGGGGGTGTTGGACTAGTCCATTCTGGGATACAGCAGGGGGTTGTACAAGGGATGGATGAGTCTTAGGGGACGGTGACATGGAAGGGGCTGCCGGGGACATTTTCATCCCCCCATTTGACGATGAGGATGTAGTTGCCCTGTTCTTTGACGGTGTAGGTGACGTTGTACATCCTGTTTCCCAGATGTTTAACATAGACCTCTTCACACGGGGTCTTGGGTCCATGTACCCCCACCATCAACATGTTAGTTCCTATAGGGGAAGAAATACGGCAACATTAAGTATTTGTGTGAGTGTATCTGCGTGTGTATACTTTGTATGTGGGTGCATTTGTACTCGTGTCTGTCTGCGTGTGTCTGCGCATGTGTATGATCATCGCCTCTCACCTGCATTGCTGCAGTCCACTGTGAAGGTGTTCTTCTGCCCTACAAAGGCCTTTGATAGGCCGGCGCCCCGGGAGACCACCTTACTGGCATCCGAAGAGAACTTAGGGCCATAGGCCACACCCATCGACGATGACGACGACAACGACTTGGTTACTGTCTCCACAAGTACGGACGAAGTTTCATGTAGACTGTGACCCCCAGAGAGACGAGCACCTAGAGAGAGAGAGAGAGGGGGGTGGGAGGGAGGGAGAGAGAGCGAGCGAGAGTGGAGAGAAAGAGAAAGAGAGAGAGAGAGAAAGAAGAGAGAGTGGGGTTGCATAAGAGGGGTTGCGTAAGATCTACAAGAACTGGCGTGTTGCATAATCTCTCCTCATATAAAGCATAAACACACACAGCTTAGGAGCCCTCTGGACAAGTACAGAATGTCCAATATAATAGGAGTGTGTAGAGGCTAGGGACTCTTCCAACTCATTACACCAAGCCTCCACAAGGTCTGAGGACTCTTTAGTAGACCAGTACACACACACACACACACACACACACACACACACACACACACACACACACACACACACACACACACACACACACACACACACACACACACACACACACACACTTGCCATCTCTCCATCAACACATTCTAGACTCAACACTGAAATGTTAGTGTCTGGATATCGTTGCTCTATAGAGGACTTACCTGTGACTTTAGCCTTGAAGGGGCTGCCTACGATGTGGGATGGTCCTCCGTATTTGATGGTGATGAGATAGCTGCCGGGGGCCATGGGTGTGTAGGTGACCTTGTAACCCTCGGGACAATCCTGACAGTCCATCTTGACCTTGGACGGCCCATCGATGGTCACTGACAGAGCACCCGACCCCGCATTACACGTGTTCACTACAAAATCTGATGCCGCGCCTACAGGAGGGGAGGGGATAGACAGGGAAAACG
>NC_088237.1:15487529-15517529 GCF_036934945.1 Oncorhynchus masou masou
AGGCCCCCTGAACTCACCTGGAATGTGCTGGTCGGCGAACTTGATATTGATGATGTAATTTCCTGGTTCAGTGGGACAGTAGGTCACCTTACAGGTACCATCCTCCACATCCTCACAGTTAATATCCACCTTACTGGGACCCTCAATAGACAGACCCAGACCACCATAACCTGATAGAGAGAAGAGGGAGGGAGAGAGACATAAGAAGATTAGATAGTGAGACATGAGAGAGGAGAAAGATGTCACAGTGAGTGTTGGTTACACCAGTCTTATCCACATTGTAATGGAAACTGTAATTTATACAGTCATTTTGAGTATTATTAACAGTAAAATATGTGAAACATTTTACTGCAGCATTCTGTAAATGATGGTCCACTGTGGGAACATTTTGTGGGCAGGGAAATTATTGCTGTTATTTTGAATGGTACACTGTAAAAACCATAACTTGTTTTTACAGTAACTTACTGGCATCTTGTTACTTGTAAATTGCTGTAAAAAAAATAACAGTATGTTATTGTAAAAAAAAACACTTACCGTAAAAACAAGTTGAGTTTTTTAAAGTGTACTGTAATTCTATCCCATAGAATACAGTACCGTACTGGATTTGTGGAGTGCCAAAAAGCTTTTGACCACTGGTGCTTGCACTGCATTGATGATTCTGTCTCATTAACATATTTGAGGCGTAAGAGGCTATATTTGTTGCACCCGTTAGTGAAAATGCTGTACTAACTTAACCTGCATGTGTTATTAGTGCCCCATCAATTTAAAAGGTATAGGGCACAGATTGGAGTGGCAGCAAGTCTTACACCTTAATGATTGAGCCTTTTGCCATGTCCTTTTGGTCTGTTTTGCCGTGTGTTCACTGCCTGTTTAGAAGCCTTTGTTAAGACCTCTAGAAGAGCAACTGATATAAAACACCAAATATTCATTGATGTGCTGTAAAGTAAACACATTACCTACGTAGCAGCCAATATCTTTACACCAATCCCGTAATTACAGTCAAATACTGTCAAATACAAACCCTAATGCCCTCAACATATTTCATCCATCCATTCATTCATTACGATTACAGTAGCATTTACTTTTTTGCAGTATAATACAATCAATTCTACGGTATTGTACTGTGTGTCAATACGCAGTGCTTGCTTTGATACAGTATTTAGATTACAATAGGTGTACTGCAATATGAAATACAGTAACTTACTTGACAATGAGCTGCCTGCAAGTTACTGACAAATTCACAGCAATCCTTTTACAGTGCACACACAGCAAAAACTACTAACTTAAAACTTCTGAACGTCTAAAGTTGAATATTATCGTAACCCCCTATTATGTTCAATAGTAACTTGTCGCAATGAATACCAATGAAAACACCCTCACCTGCGTTCCTGGTGTCAACTATGAACTCAGCCACCTCAAAGATGTGTCCCTCCACCAGTCCCTGGCCAAACACCTTGACCTTGCTGGCGTCCCCGATCTCTGACTGGCCCACCATAATCTTGAAGGGGCTGTTGGTCACGTGCGTCCCGTTCTTCTTCACACTCACAACATGCTCCCCTACCTCCTTAGGAGTGAATGAGATACCTAGAGGGGAGGACGGATAGAGGAGAATGCAATCAGATACATGGAATGACTATATCTGTGCCTCTTTATGGTTCAAACATACAGACGTTTACCCTTGCTGCCATCTTACCAGGTCTCTTTCGAAACAAAAACAAAGAGGTTTACAGAACTTTGTGTTACTGACTAAATAATAGATTGATAAACTTTGGGACCCGGGCCTGGTGAGTGGCTCACCGATGTGTCGATTGGGCAGTCTCTTGAGGAGGCAGGGTCCTCGTTGCCCGACGGTGCTCTGATGCTCGCTGTCAGGCTGGTCAAGTCTGTCTCTGAGATCTTCAATGACACGTCTGTTGCCGTGCCAACGTTGAGCTGGGATGTCCTCATAGTGTCATCTCCTACAGGGGAGAGTAGGACAAAAGAACAAAGAGAATGAAGGAGAGGAAATTAAAACAAATTCCTGCATTTAATGAATACAACCTTTGAAAAAAATCTTGCTCTAGCCTCGTTGCATATTACAAACTCTCTCTCTCTCTCTCTCTCTCTCTCTCTCTCACTCTCTCTCACACACACACATAGTCATTACCTGTGATCTTGGCAGTGTAGGGGCTGCCGGCGATGTGTTTGTTGTCAAACTTGACGATGATGTTGTAGTCTCCTGGCACAGTGGGAAGGTAGGACACAGTACAGGTTCCATCCTTGTTGTCCTTACAGTTGATCTCTGCCTTAGAGGGACCCTCCACTGCCAGGGACAGACCACCTAGACATGAGAGGAGAGAGCGAGAAAGACAGGAAGAGAGAAAGTAGGAATAGCAGAAGAGAGGAGAGATGGGGGAATGTAGGAGGAGACAACGGGTGAGAGAGGGATGGAGGAATGTAGGAGGAGACAACGGGTGAGAGAGGGATGGAGGAATGTAGGAGGAGACAATGGGTGAAAGAGGGATGGGGGAATGTAGGAGGAGACACGGGTGAGAGAGGGATGGAGGAATGTAGGAGGAGACAACGGGTGAGAGAGGGATGGAGGAATGTAGGAGGAGACAAAGGGTGAGAGAGGGGAATGTAGGAGGAGAGGGTGAGAGAGGGATGGAGGAATGTAGGAGGAGACAAAGGGTGAGAGAGGGATGGAGGAATGTAGGAGGAGACAAAGGGTGAGAGAGGGATGGAGGGATGGAGGAATGTAGGAGGAGACGGGTGAGAGAGGGATGGAGGAATGTAGGAAGGGTGAGAGAGGGATGGAGGAATGTAGGAGGAGACAACGGGTGAGAGAGGGATGGAGGAATGTAGGAGGAGACAACGGGTGAGAGAGGGATGGAGGAATGTAGGAGGAGACAAAGGGTGAGAGAGGGATGGAGGAATGTAGGAGGAGACAAAGGGTGAGAGAGTGATGGAGGAACATAAGGCAAGGGAAAGGGATTGAAGACTTTGAGAATTGTTGAATGCCATGTTTAATACCATGATAGAATATGACCATGGCACAGTAGTGGCACAAATCAGTGCGGTATTGTTTGGTTCAGTTCCTTACCTTCCCCTGCATCCTTGGTGACGATGGTGAAGGTGGCAGGTTTGTTGACCATGCCGTGACTCAGACCAGGACCATAGGCTGTCACATGACCACTATTGATGGCATCTACATAGAACTGGAGGGGACTTCCTGTGATGGAACAGAATGAAACAGCAAATTATGGATCTACTTCCTGTATGGAATTAGACTCTGTGTGTGTGTATGTGTGTGTGTGTGTGTGTGTGTTTTTTTCTATATGCAATATGTACCTGGGATGTGGTTTCCATCATATTTGATGTCCATCTCGTGCAGGCCTTTCTCTGTAGGGGCGTACTTCACTGTGACTGTCCCATCCTTGTTGTCTGTGATGTTAGGACGGGCTGTCTTACCTGAGGGCATACGTACCTCACCTGGAAAACACACACACACACACACACACACACAGGTAAGTTATTATCATACATATCACAGCAAACACACACACACACACACACACACACACACTGTCAGACATCAGTTAAATCTCACCTGTGATCTCTCCCTTCTGAACGGTGAACGGAATGACCAGGTTGAAGGGGCGGAGCATAGGCTCCATGATATCGCCGGTGGTGACTGGCTCCTCTGTGGCCTATGAAAGGGAAATGGTTCAATTAACATTAGCATTGGCATTCTGGTCTATATCTCTGCTCAGGGATAGTACGAGGGGATGGAGGTGAAAGCACAAGCCAGGCATAGGCCTTGACTCTGGGCAGACAGGACAGGTGAGTGTCCAGGCTTTGAAGGCCTGAGAGATGATCAAGATAAGCTGAAAGAAAAACAGTCAAAGCAATGCAAAGCGACACATGCACACAAAACAGAGACATACAAAATCAATGGCCGTCGCCATAAAGGAGACAAGCAAAACAAAATGAAGTGGACGTAAAATGATTGTCAACACAGTGGTTTTTGAGATGTACATGGAAAGCAAAGTTGGAATCATGGTGTTGGGATATGAAGGAGGTGGGTAAGAAGGAGAGGGTGGAGGTGAGGTGGAGGTAAGTGCTGGCAGGTTTATACCCAGTGAGGGGGGTAGCCCTGGTAGGCCTGGTAGGGCTGTTGTAACTGGAGCTTGTCACACGGTTCCTCTATTATAGGGACGGTATCACTGGCCTGGTAGGGAGGGTAAGTCACACGTTTAGGAAAACGTCATAGAAATCGACTAATTACTCATCATATTGCTATGGGGAACTTACAAATCATCATGCACACACAGTTATAGTAATCCTCCAAGGATTAGCGTAGGCTCATGTAAGTAGCAAACCATGCACATCTCATGTACTGTCACATGACATGAGTCAAACCTACTGTATCTGAACCAGCCTAGAGATCACACAACATTGTGTCATACCATAGTATTACAGAAGACATTCAATGAATGAAACACATTTATGGCAACACTGTGACAAAAAAAAACGACACTTTCCCAACAAATTCAGGTAAGGACTACAGTACCCATGATTCCGTGCGTACTGTAGTACCAGAAAGTACTCACCACCACGTGGAAGGGGCTGTTTGGAATGTGTTCTCCTCCAAAGCGGATGGTGATGACGTATTTCCCGGGTTCCGGAGCCGTGTAATAGATGTCAAACGTTCCGTCGGAATTCTCCACCACGTCCACGTCTAGCTCCGCCCCATCTGGCGTCGACACCTTACAGGTCACCTTCCCCTTCCCAGCAGCTTTTGCGTCCACGGTGATGACGGTCTCCTCGCCGATCTGGATGGTGGGTCCGAGGCCTGAACCTGTCGGGAATGATGGACATGTAAGGAGACCATACAGAACTACAGAAACTATCCCGTCATCACAAACATCAAGTCAATATAATCATATACTGGTGTACATGCTAGTTTTCAGAAGAATAATCATGTTAAGAAATGCTCACCCAATCCATGTCCTCCAATGGAAACTGTAGATAGAAAGTAAATGGTGCCTCATTAATGTGGCATCATGGGCTAAAACCCACCAAAGCTACTTCATCAGAACAATGATTATCCAGGTCTTCCTTTCTTCATAGATACATACAGTACGGATATAGATATACATTTACATGTCGTCCTGTCACTGACCTGTGACCAGACACTTGCTGGCATCTCCAGTGGGCAGGGCATGGATACGATAGGGTGAGTAGGGAATCTCATCTCCTCCATACTTGATGGTGATGGTGTAGCGCCCTGCCATGTCTGGTACATAGGACACTGTGTACGTCCCATCTCTGTTGTCACGGATGTTGGCCTTTTTCGGCTTGCCTTCTGGGTCCTACAGGTGTAGGGATACAAACCACATTAGTCAATTAGCCAAACCCAATGGAGGTCAGTCCACACAGACTGGTGAGGAGGGACATTGAGGGGATGGAGAATGTTTGTCTTTCATGGTCTGTGTACTGCTGTTTAGGAGAACCGTTCACTTCCAAACATCCAAGAGATCCCTGTTCCTCCCAATTCCTCCTCCGGGTTTTTGATGTGTGCTGTCCCAACTCGAACTTGTTTCAGTGAAGTTTCAGCCAGGGAGCAAGTTAATCTGTTGTTTATGCATTGTTTTACCTTTGGTCTACAATGCCTTTTTATCTGGTCTACAATCCCTTGTTCTCCTACATAGACTGGCTTCTCTCCTCTCTCACAGTAAGAAGAGAGGAGAGTGAAAGGAGACATAGAGAAGACAAAATACTCCTCCCGGGGTCCTCAGCAAGTACAAAAAAAGACAAGGGGAAAAGGAACGAGGGGACGAGGGAGGAAGGGGACGAAAAGGGAACAAGAGGGCGAGGGGAGACGGCAGACAGCGAGAAGGGTGAAAGAGAAGAGAGCAGGCCTTATGGAGCCTTTCTTAAGAATACTGAAGGGTATGGTCCCCTTGACTATATGCTTCTCCCATACCCTCCTGCCCCAGTCCTCCACAAACACCGAGGCCTCGCGCCTGGTCCCATCCGGACCCTGCAGACAAGTCAGCAGACAGACACGTCACAGCCACAACCCAACCACATCCCAGATCAGGGAGGGGCAGCGAGAAAGGAATGGGTACAATGGGGGAGGGGCTGACTTGACATGGGAGTTGGTGTTTGGGTTATTAAACACACAATAAGAAAATAAGGTAGAAATATCGAAATTGGTAACAAGCCTGAATAATAACAGCAAGATTGAGGAGATGTTTATCATCTTAAAGTTAAAGAAAAAGAAATGGAGGTTCTCTTGTAAATAGGGAGGAGAATGTCTGAGCTCACAGTCTATGACAGTTTCCTGTCTAGAGAGGAAGTGACAGAGGCGGAGGTGACTCACCAGTATCTGCACAGTGAGCAGGCCTTCGCCAGCATCGCGGGCATCGATGGTGAACTCCACAGGCAGGCTGGCAGGCACACCCTGGGCATTCAAACCTGGCCCACTGGCACGCACCTTACTGGCATCATGAGCAGGCAATGTCTTGATCTTATACGGACTGCAGAGAGAGGAACAATAAACATAATTTGAAAGAAAGGATTGTTTATGAAAGATCAAGATTTAAATCTCTCAAGGATTTAAATGTTTCAGTTCAACTGAATTTCCACTTCAAGACAGGAAAAGAGGAACAATAGAGAATGACAGGGATGAAATCATTGTGTATTCAGTACAAAGATTTGATGGAAACATGTGATCACAGTTTGGTTCCTCCTCCTGCTGTTCTGACCTGCGAGGAACCTCCTGGTCAGCGTACTTCACACACACGGTGTACGGGCCGTCCTTGGCCGGGGTGTAGGTCGCTGTGTGTGTTCCGTCTCCATTATCGGTGATGTTCACTGGCTCAGCCACTCCTGAAGTGGGAAGTAATTCAATATTGAGCACAGTCTGAAAAGTCTAAGGAGGGGTCAGGGTCTCTCTCTCTCTCACCAGTAGGTCCGTACAGCACCACTCCCAGAGGGGCGAGGCCAGCCTTGCTGGTGTCCACGGTGAAGGTCTGAGGAACACGGGCTCTGACTCCACTACCCAGCCCTGGACCTGAACACCTCACCTTACTTGGGTCTACCAGCTCTCTCACTGGCACACGGAAGGGACTCCCTGCAACACACACAGGCAGGAGTCTATTGGAATTATACACGTATAGGTATACTTTACATGTGTACATTGATGAGTATTCATTTGTTTACGGACTTCTTTGAAAGCCCAGACCAAGCAAAACATTCTCCTTACATACTTGTAGCATGTGTTATACAGGCCCTGCATTGCCAAGATATTTGAATGCTCTAACAATGGAAATGCATGTGGTTGTGTCCATTCATATATACAGTCATTGGGAAGCCCTCAACGGCAATGTCCATGATAAAACTGTTGTTTTTTATCCATGATGACATGCACAACTCCAATAAAAAAAATATTTTGCAAAGTTGCCAAAATGCCACGTGCGTCCACTTCTTTAAAAAAATATTTTTTTTAACTAGGCAAGTTAATTAAGAACAAATTCTTATTTACAATGATGGCCGACCCCGGCCAAACCTCATTAGTAACAACCTTGCCATTACGAAACTTCTATTTGATCAAATAAGCCTCGCCTAGCAAATTAGAGATAAACTCTCTCATTGACTCTCCTCACTTCGTGGTCTTATTTTCATGGGCAGAGTTTGGGCGGAGTAGACCTCTCGCTTCACCTCTTCCTCTCTGACCAACCAAAACATTCCCATTCCATACTTATAGCATGTGGTATATACAGGTCTAGTGTACATTGATACGCATACCTTTTTGAAAGCCTAGACCAATCAAAACATCTTCCATGACACTAACACTCTTTATCAACCAATCATGAAGAGTTTAAATTCTTTCCAACAGGAAGTGAAGGGGCTCTCAGAAGAAGTGACATCATAAAGTACCTGGGATGGGCAAGCCTCCGAAGGTAATGTTGACATCATAGTCTCCCGGGGTGAACGGGATGTACTCCACACTGCAGCTGCCATCTTTATTGTCCTTACAGGACATCTTAGCTTCTGACGGACCCTCGATGGCCAGGCCCAGACCCCCTGTACCAGCACCCCTAGAGGGGGAGGGAGGGAGAGAGGGGGACAGAAAGAGAGAGGGGTGGTGAAGAGGGAGGAGAGAATAATGGCTTCCAGTATCTCATAACTGAGATGTTGTTTTTTGCCACACCATTTAACCTTCCTCCCCCTACTTCTACCCCATTTCACCCATCTGATTTTCACCCCAGGTTGTGCCCAGGTTGTGCCCAGGTTGTGCCCAGGTTGTGCCCAGGTTGTGCCCAGGTTGTGCCCCCTGAACAGATTGACAGAAGGATGCAGTGTGAATCTCTGATGGAAGCCTTATGTTCCACATGGTAATGATGAGGATTAAGTAAGTAAGTAAGTTAGTACCTGGTTTCCACGGTGAAGCGGTTGGGTTTGTTGACCAGGCCCTCCTCTAGACCAGGGCCGTAGGCTCTGACACGGCTGGGGTCACAACCCTCCGTTACCGGGACACGGAACGGACTGTTAGGCACCGCCACATCATCATACAGCACCTCAATCAGGTGCATCCCTGAACACACACAAGCGGTGAGAGAACACACACACACACACACACACACACACACACACACACACACACACACACACACACACACACACACACACAAAAGCACATTTGGCTACTTTCTTTTGAAACTAGTGTGACCAAAAAACACAATCTCAACAGTGAATCACTGTGGCCATTGCTAGAGGAATACTGATTAGATTACTAAACTGCTACAATAAACTGTGTGTGTGTGTGTGTGTGTGTGTGTGTGTGTGTGTGTGTGTGTGTGTGTGTGTGTGTGTGTGTGTGTGTGTGTGTGTGTGTGTGTGTGTGTGTGTGTGTGTGTGTGTGTGTGTGTGTGTGTGTGTGTGTGTGTGTGTGTCTGCGTGCGTGTGACTTTCTTTATGAAAAGTCCATGTCAGAGAGCCACAAGGTTGCGTATTTCTGTCCCCAATTCAGCGGGCTGAGGCCTGGACGTAAAAGGCATCCCCTATTAGTGGAAAACCATCTGCCATCCCTCTGTAGACAGTCACCGGCTACTAATACCTTACTTCCCCCAGACCTCTCCCTCTATATCTCCCTCTATCCCTCCCTCCACCTCTCTCTCTCTCTGGGAGCAGATTCAGTTCCAGCTTCCATTCATTCATTGTTATAATGTTATTTTTTTGCCTTTCTCCCTTTCTGTCTTTCTCCCTAGCTCATCACTCTTTCTCTCCCTCTCTCTACCTTAACTTCCCTCTTTCTTTCTGTTCTGTGTGTCTCTCCCATCTTCTCTCTCCCTTTTCCAAGTAATCTCAACGTGTGTGCTCTCTTTCCCCCTCGTGTCCTCAACAGCCGGGGCCTAAATATACATCAACCCCCTCCCACTTCTCTCAAACTCCTCTCGTATCTCCAGCCAGGGCCTGTATACACAAATGATATCACAGTAGGAGTGCTGATCTCCGATCAGATCCACCCCCCCAAACTGATTTTATATCAGTGTTCCTACTCATAGCCACTTGGTGAATATGGGCCAAGGGGCCTACACTGGGAGAAATCACACTGCTTCCTGGCAGGCTAGAGTATGTTAAAGTCATGAAGGGCAGAACAGCTGAGCTCAGCTCTTTTCCCCCTGGCTAAGGGGGAGGGAAAACAGTTAGTTTTATGAAAGCCACAAGGTTTATTCTTTGGGAATTACGACATGTGGCGCTGGAAAAACATTCACAAACAGGGTGAGCACCAAGGCTACCCAGACTCCCTCACTGCAGGCTTCAAGAGGGGCTATAAGCCAATCAGACGGGTGTACTGAGGCGGCTCTGGGCTCATTCAGGTACAATAAAATCCAAGGCAATCTAATGACTTTCCAGTGAGCTTTGGCTTCATATATGGCAGATAATACAATGTGCCTGATATTCTGCTTCATCCATCATAATGTTCTCTAGATAGAATGTACATCACATTATTGGTGCAGTTGCATGTCTCAGCACATTCAGAGCCTTTACCATCCTCGTAGGCAGCGTATTCCACTCTGTAGGTGCCTTCTCCCTTGTCAGTGATGTAGGCGTCTGTGTTGGCGCCTGAAGGGTTGACGATGCGGGCCTTGACATGGCTGCCCCCGGTCTTGCTCTTGGCACGGGCATCCACGATGAAATGGGTGGTCACCTCCCTCAGGACCCCTGTGGACAACACAGATGCAATATGTATGTGGAGCTTGGTTGTTTTGTCTATCTCTCACAGGTGAGGTGTCTGTCTGGCTGGCTGCCTGTCTGTCTGTACCTCTGTCTTTGTCCCTCGTTCTCTGATCCACAGTAGGTTGGTGGCACCTTAATTTGGGAGAATGGGCTTGTGGAAATGGTATCATATACATCAAACACAGTTTCCATGTGATTGATGCCATTCCATTGGCTCCGTTCTGGCCATTATTATGAGCCGTTCTCCCCTCAGAAGCCTCCTGCACTCTGATCGCAATTATTTTCTCTCTATGTGATAGACACACATTTCTCTTTCTCTCTCTTCCCCCTGTCTATCTCTAACTTTTCCCTTGGGATCTAAGCTGAGACTAATTCGACAGCAGGTCTGTCTGAGTTAACACAAACCTCCATTGACAGCCGCACGTCTGCAGTATCAATTCCACTGGCTTTAAAAGCCCAGCCAATCACTGTCAATCAGGAACACAACCAACCAATCACAAAGCAATCACAACCCTCACAGTCAGACATGGCCAATCAGGATCGTCCGAGTCTAATCAAAGCCAGACAGGGCTGTGCAGGGCAGTAATGTCAGTCAAGCTGTGGTCAGGTCGCTACGGCTAATCGTCAGTTTATTTTCCTTCCTCTACGGACAGAAAGAGATAGGGGAGAGAGAATAGGAGTGGGAGAGAAAGGACAGAGAGAGAGAGAGAGCAAGGGAGAGAGAGAGAGAGAGAGAGAGAGAGAGAGAGAGAGAGAGAGAGAGAGAGAGAGAATTTATCAAATACACAGACCACAAATTTAGCACTGCCACACTCCATTAACCAAGTTTTGAGTGTAGGCTATTCCCCTGACATCTGGAACCAAGGACTAAAAATGGAGGCAAATTTGATCCAAACAATTACCGTGGCATTTGTGTCAACAGAAACCTGGCAAAAATACTCTGCGCCATCATGAACAGCATATTACTACACAATGTTCTGAGCAAAAATCGAATTGAATTCCTACCAAATGATCAAACTTCAGACCACATGTATCCCCTACACACCCTACATTTTAAAGATGAGAATCAAAACAAAACATTTCTCCTGCTTTGTGGATTTCCAAAAAGCATTTGATTCACTTTTGGCATGAAGGCATTTTTCTCAAATGAATAGAAAGTGGTGTGAGTAGAAACACATACTGCGTGACGTCCTCAAATCAATGTGTAGAAATAACAAATGTGCAGTCAAAACTGGAAATAAACATACACATTCATTTTCCCAAGGACGCAGAGGGAAACAGTTGAACAACTGAAGCTCAAGTCTATTTAATATATTTAAAAAAAAAACTAGAACAATCAACAGCCCACAGTCTAACTCTTAACAACACAGAAATAAAATGGCTCCTGTATGCAGGCATGGTGCTGTTGTCCCCCTCAAAATATGAGTTACAGCAACAACTAGATTATCTGCAACAGTTCTGTCAGACCTGGGCCCTGTCAGTCAATCTCAAAAAGACAAACATTCTATCCAGATGTCGGGGAAAACCGATATCCATTTTTACTGGGCTCCACAGCGAACTTCAACCTGGCTGTAAATTAACTTGAAAACAAAGCAAGTTAGGGCTTTCTCTGTCATTAAAATATCTATCAAATTAGACATACCAATCAGGATTTGGCTCAAAATATTCAAATCAACAACAGAAACAATTGCACTATATGGCAGGGAAGTGTGGGGTCCGCTTCTAAAACAAGAATTTGACAAATGGGACAAACGCCCGATTGAAACACTGCATGAGGATTCTCTAAGATCATCCTAAGAGTACAGAGAAAAACCACAAACAACGCATGAAGAGCAGAATTAGGCCAATTCCCTCTTCTGATTGATATCCAAAAAAAGACCTACCAAATGATATAATCATTTCTTAACAAGTGACCCCGCTCCTACCACTACAAAGCCCTCAACTGTCAGGTGACCACCACAGAGAAGAGTCTCGTCAGCCAGGTGGTCCTGAGGCTCAATTCACTAACCACTACCAACCCAACAAATCCTCCGGACAGTATCTGGCCCAACCACATTATCACAGAGCAAAAAGACAAATATCACCAATTGGGAAAACCCCCACAAATAATCAAAGTAAACTTCAATGCTATTTAGTTCTTAACAAACAGTACACAGTGGCAGACTATCTGACTATCTGAAAACTGAGGAAAACACTAACTACTGTATGTACAGACTGAGTGAGCACAGCCTGGCCATAGAGACCAGTCATCACAGGCAAACCTGGCTGCTCAGAGAGGACAAGCTGTGCTCGTTCTTCACCCAGGAAGAGGAAGAGACAGAACAGTATTTTCTGTCAAACTGTGACAGATATTCTGACATAAGAAATACATTCTTCCCAAAATTATAAAACAACACAAAGAATTTGAAATCCTAAATGATGAAGACAAACTTAAATACATTATTGGTTAAAAACTGAAATGCTGTGTTTTATCAGCCAAATGTGTGGCCTCCTTCCACAACGTGAGAGACAGCCAGTGAGAAGTATAGGATGATTATTCATATTAACCTATTCTTAATTATTATTTGTTGTAATTGCTGCTAATTTGAGTATCACTATCATTATCATTGCTTCATTATATTTCCGGAGCTTTCTTATATCTCCTAGATATGGGACAGACACTTCAAAACCTTTTTCCTTGACTGTCTGTTTTGCCAACGGCTTAAACTCTTAAGAATGAATTACAGTCTAGTATATTGGTCTGACCGTCGTCGATATATGTTTACTTTGACAATGTAAGTGTTTACTTTCCATGTAAATAAAGTATACTGAATTGAATTGAAAGAGAGAGAGAGAGAGACTAAGAGAGAGAGACAGAGAGAGAGAGAGAGAGGGAGAGAGACAGAGAGAGAGAGAGAGAGAGAGACAGACAGACAGAGAGAGAGAGAGAGGGAGGGAGAGAGAGAGAGAGAGAGAGAGAGCGAGAGACAGAGAGAGAGAGCGAGAGACAGAGAGAGAGAGAGACAGAGAGAGAGAGAGAGAGAGAGAGAGAGAGAGTGAAAGAGAGAGAGAGAGAGAGAGAGAGAGAGAGAGAGAGAGAGAGAGAGAGAGAGAGAGAGAGAGAGAGAGAGAGAGAGAGAGAGAGAGAGAGAGAGAGAGATGGACAAGCATGGGGTGTAATAAAGGCAGGAAAGACTGCCGTTGTGCTTTGAATCACAATGGAATGAAATGACAGAGGAATCGAGTGGAGATGGAAGTCTCTTGGCCAGGGCTCTTCGTTTATTTTGCTCTACTGTGACATTCACCCTGTGTTTGATGTAATGGCTGGCCTGAACTCAGTCAAGGGTTAAACTAGCAGTGAGAGAGGGAGGACGGCGATCCATCCACAATAACACAGAGACTGTGTCCAAAATGGCAGCCTATTCTCTATATAGAGCACTTCTTTTGCACCATATAGGGAACAGGGTGCCATTTTGAACCCAGCCAGAGTCTTTTGAACAGCAGGGATGTTGGTAGCCTCTGATTTAAGCTACAACCTTACAACAACTACCTTTGCTACAACCTCACTTATATTGCATTTGGCACTGTAAGAATCAACTTCTTCATTCATATTATTCATGGCCCTTTTCTCTCTGAAACAATCTCTTATGTACTGTTAAGAAAGTAGGCTACAGACTGCGTCTTTTGTTAACTACAGACCGCCTTTATAAGTCCTAAACCTGTTTGACTCACTCAGAAGCTATTCAGCTGAAATCCTTTTTGAATTCTGTATCAGATATGTGCAACGAAGCCTGAGTTCTGAAAAGCCCCATCTAGATTCAGCGAAAAACATTCAAAGTGAAAAGCCTATTATCCGTCATCGTCATGATGATGATGACGATGATGACGATGATTATCTACATTTGTGAATGGTCTTACCTCTGGGTTCCACTCCTGGTCCGTACACCTTCACCCCGCTGGTATCCACGGCTGGGTCCACCTGCACACGGGCGGGGAACTTGGGCACGGCGTGCCCCCCGTATTTAATGGTGATAGTATACATGCCATGGAACTGTGGGGTGTAGGTGATAGAATAGGTCCCATCACTGTTGTTCTGAACACGCACCTCCGCCTTCGACCCCGAATCGGAAATAATCTCAATGGTCAGCTCGGCGTCCCCGGCCTTGGAGCAGTCCACTACGAACGACCCTGCCTCGTTGACCTTGCCTCTCTCCAGGCCTGGCCCACTGGCCGTGACCTTACTAGGGTCAAACACGGACTGTACCATGGCCTTGAAGGGGGAGCCGGGGATGTGCTGCTCGGCAAACAGGATGTTGATGGCGTATTCGCCGGGCTCTGTGGGCAGGTAGGAGACAGAGCAGGAGCCATCGCCGTTGTCCTGGCACTCGATCTTGGCCTCGCATGGCCCCTCCACGGTCAGGCCCAGCCCGCCGGTGCCCGCACCCTTGGTGTCAATGGCAAAGGGGGCCGCCTTGCCCACCATGCCCCCCTGGAGGCCTGGGCCATAGGCACGCACCTGAGAGACAGCAGGGGGGAGAAGCCATTAGACAGCTCAGAGGGGGTGATTAGATCTAAAATGGGTGCTCTATGTTACAAATAAAATGGAGTATGCAATATTAAGCTCTATTGGATTTCAGTAATAGAGCCATCAGAAGTCAAGAAGTGACAGGAGTCTCATCTGACAAATGGTTGAAAGATGACTCCATCTGACCAACATGAAAAATGCATATGTCTATGACCACAATAACTATTTCAGTTACTTCTCTGCATGACCGGCGTATTCTGAACCCTCCCTGTAATGCTTTCCGAGAGTGATGGTGTATGGGGGGGGGGATTGGGGATTGGGGAACATCTGGTGAAGGGGGTCAGGTGTGCTATGCACCAACAGCCCCAGTCCCACATGGGACAGCAGTGACCTCACCGCCTGACTCATCTAACTGTGACCAAAGGGAATCACACACACACACGCACACACGCACACACATGTATACGCACACATACTCGCTCTCTCTTTCTCTCTCTCACACACAAACACACATCTGCTGACGTTGGTTAATGATTGGTACTCTCTGGATGAGTCTTGGCCAAATCAAACAGTCCCCAGGTGATCAGAGTGATGAATATGTTTCATTATCACTGTATTACACTTCTACTGCTCCTGGACCTGTCTGTGTGAGAACGCGAGATGGAAAAAGGGGCAGAGAGAGGGGTGAGGAGATACTCACTACTAAGATAGGACACCCTGGGTTTTGAGTTAGACCCTCTCTGACAGTTGTTAACCCCATGCAGACTGGACCAATCGCTCGACAGAGCAGCACAGTGTTGTGAAATGTCTGAACATTCCTTCCAGCATAGCTCAAAGTGTAAAACCCACTAGCTTCATCCACACAATCTTTTGGTGATCTGTATTCTACAGTGCTTACTGTACAGTACACAGGTTGTGTGTGTGTGTGTGTGTGTGTGTGTGTGTGTGTGTGTGTGTGTGTGTGTGTGTGTGTGTGTGTGTGTGTGTGTGTGTGTGTGTGTGTGTGTGTGTGTGTGTGTGTGTGTGTGTGTGTGTGTGTGTGTGTGTGTGTGTCTGCGTGCGTGTGACTTTCTTTATGAAAAGTCCATGTCAGAGAGCCACAAGGTTGCGTATTTCTGTCCCCAATTCAGCGGGCTGAGGCCTGGACGTAAAAGGCATCCCCTATTAGTGGAAAACCATCTGCCATCCCTCTGTAGACAGTCACCGGCTACTAATACCTTACTTCCCCCAGACCTCTCCCTCTATATCTCCCTCTATCCCTCCCTCCACCTCTCTCTCTGTGTGTGTGTGTGTGTGTTCGTCTCAGGTGTATCCTACCTTTGAGGGGTCAGGGGGCATCACTCCCTCCACAGTGAAGGGGCTCCCAGGCACAGGGTTCCCATCATAGCTGATGTCCACTTTGTAGGGTCCCTCCTCAGGGGGAATGTACTTCACAGTGTGCACTTCGTTGGCCGTGTCAGACTCCAGCTTGCAGGGGATTGGCCGACGGGAGGGCGAGGTGATCTTCACATCCAACTTGCCCTGGCCACCAGCGCCATGCGTGCTCACTGTGAACTCTTGATCCTTCCCAACGTCAACCTCTGTAGGTCACACACAAACACACACACACGAACACACACACACAGGATATCAGGCCGGACTATAGCCTACATTCCTGTTTGGCACCAAAGTGAAAACAATAGATTTGAAATTAGCAGACTGGAATGATTAGATACCTAGGGGATCATAATTATTTTCTATATGACTATGGAGCCAAGCCATCTCACAAAACAAATACTATACTGTCCTTGGTGAATCAGTCAAATAATTCCTTGGCAGTATTGAATATCACGAGGGAGGGCCAGTTGATTTTATATATTTCTTCTTAAAGGAAGTAACTGTCAGAAGAATTCCAACGTATTATCTATGGCTGTGTGTTCTGGAGAAGACAAGTGTGTTGGAGGTCATAAGGTCACACTCTTCCATGTGATGAACAGTGGTTATTTCCTGGTCAGTTTCTTAGTAAAATGACAGTACGTATGTGTGTGTGGGGGGGGGGGGCTACTCACTGTTGTTCAACCCCTGAACTTTGACCTTGTTGAGGTCAAGGGGCGGAGCCACAGTGATGTTGAAGGGGCTCTTGGGAATGGGGTCACCGCCGTGGCAGATTGAGATAGACATGTTACCCTGAGAGAGGGAGAGACAGAGAGAGAGAGGGAGAAAGGGGGAGAGGGGGGGGAGAGGGAGAGAGAGGGAGAGACAGAGAGAGAGGAAGAAAGGGGGAGAGGGGGAGAGAGGAAGAGCGAGGGGGAGGGAGAGATGGAGAAGAGTGAGAGAGAGATATGGGAGAGGGAGAGACAGAGGGCGATATGGTGGGGAAAGAGTGAGGGAGAGAGAAAGAGAGAGAGGATATGGGAGATGGAGAGAGAGAGAGAGAAAAGATGAATGAGTTGTTATATTATGACATACTGAACATATGTGCACTGCAGTGTAGCGCACGGTGTAGGAGTAGCCATGGTTACATACCTGTTGCACTCCAGTGTAGCGCACGGTGTAGGAGTAGCCATGGTTACATACCTGTTGCACTCCAGTGTAGCGCACAGTGTAGGAGTAGTCATGGTTACATACCTGTTGCACTGTAATGTAGCGCACCGTATAGGAGTAGTCATGGTTACATACCTGTTGCACTGCAGTGTAGCACACGTTGTAGGAGTAGCCATGGTTACATACCTGCTGCACTCCAGTGTAGCGCACGGTGTAGGAGTAGCCATGGTTACATACCTGTTGCACTCCAGTGTAGCGCACAGTGTAGCAGTAGTCATGGTTACATACCTGTTGCACTGTAATGTAGTGCACAGTATAGGAGTAGTCATGGTTACATACCTGTTGCACTCCAGTGTAGCGCACAGTGTAGGAGTAGTCATGGTTACATACCTGTTGCACTGTAATGTAGCGCACAGTATAGGAGTAGTCATGGTTACATACCTGTTGCACTGTAATGTAGCGCACGGTGTAGTAGTAGTCATGGTTACATACCTGTTGCACTGCAGTGTAGCGCACAGTGTAGGAGTAGTCATGGTTACATACCTGTTGCACTGTAATGTAGCGCACAGTATAGGAGTAGTCATGGTTACATACCTGTTGCACTGTAATGTAGCGCACGGTGTAGTAGTAGTCATGGTTACATACCTGTTGCACTGCAGTGTAGTGGACAGTGTAGGAGTAGTCATGGTTACATACCTGTTGCACTGCAGTGTAGCGCACGGTGTAGGAATAGTCATGGTTGTCAATGATCTCAAAGTCTCGAACGGCATCCCCTTTGGCTGCTCCGGTGAAGTGCACTTCAGGCTTGGCCTTGCCCGCTCCCTTGGTGTAGATGGTGAAGTGGGTGGGCTTACCTACCTCCACACCTAGACGTTGTCACACAGAGGGATATTCATGATCAATACAACTGATCTACTAATCAGCTGCATTAACAGTCATTAGAATAAAATAAAATCAAATAGAATTAAATAAAATAGCAGAATTGGACATTGATATCCATTGTTTTGTATCTCTAAAGCCATTATTAGCATCATAGTTTTATGTGATTTTCCTCTATTAGGGCCATGTCGGCGGCTTGTTGTCATGGTTACTAGAAGTCTCACCTGTCTTGTTGAGTCCGGGTCCCTCCGCCCTCACCTTGTTAGCGTCATGGGAGGGGTCCACCTTGATCCTGAAAGGGCTGATGGGTATTTCCTGTGTCAAGGGTCAAAGTGGGAAGATCATTGTTATTGGTTGGTTTCATAATAATGAAGCTAAAAATGGTGGCGTAGTTTCTCTTTCTCTCACGTGGTCAGCGAACAGCACCATGATGGTGTAGCGTCCGGGGCCGGGGGGCATGTACTTCACTGTGAACGTGTCGTTGTCGTTCTTGATGATGTCAAAGTCGATGTCTGCCTCTGCCGGACCCACCACGCCGGGTGCACACTTTATGCCAATACTGACATCCCCTGAGGAATGGGAATGGGAGTGAAGGGGTCCGGGATTAGGGAATTCAGGAAGGGGATGAACATTGGAGTGGAAAAACGCAAGTAAGATTGTTTAACATTGAGAAGGCAGATGGCAACAAAATACTCATCAGTGTTAGAACCCACTCAACAACACCCATTCAGGTTGCAAACTGTCAGCTACAACGTTGAGTAGTGAAGACCCTTCTATGTGTTGTATTTCTCTGTTGCATCTCACCTTGTCCTGCCTCGCTGCAGTCCACAGTGAAGTAGGTGGGCTCGTTGGCCTTCAGACCTGACTTCTCCACACCTGGACCGTACACCTTCACATTCTCTGGGTGGCTGCCCTCTCCGATGGTCACCTGAGACACACACGCGCGTGCGCACGCACACACACACACACACACACACACACACACACACACACACACACACACACACACACACACACACACACAGCAATGACCATACATTACCAGTACCATAACATTGTACAAAGCTGTATACTATCTTTGGAAATGCACTGACTTTGCAATAGAACGCTGTAAGTGACGTACTGTACGTGTGGACTGTCTGTGTATCTAACACAGGGCTCTTCAACCCTGTTCCTGGAGAGTTACCGCCCTGTAGGATTTTGATCCAACCCTAATCTAGCGCACCTGATTCTAATAATTAGCTGGTTGATAAGCTGAATCAGGTTATTTACAACTGGGGTAGGAGTGAAAACCTACAGGAGGGTCTCTCTCCAGGAACAGGGTTGGAGAGCCCTGCTCTAACAGGTATTTGTCTACAGTCTGTTAGATGGGTGGTCAGCCTTACCCTGAAGGGACTGTTGGGGACGTTGACCTCTCCCCAGGTGATAATGATGGTGTGTTTGATGGGCTTGGTGGGAATGTAGACACAGAGGAAGGTGCTGTCTCCGTTCTCTGTGATCTGGATGTCTATGGGGAAGCCCTCTGCATCCTGGGCGTATATCTTCAGCTGGCCCCTGCCGGCTCTACTTGTATCAATGGTGAACTCTGCTGGTTTGTTGACAATGCAGCCAATCGGTTCCAGACCTGGGCCATAGCTCTTCACCTGCAAGTAGAAGGCATTTATAATGCTGTTATGTCATCCTTATGTAGCCTTTATGTCATTATGACGTCACTATTACAGTACGTTACCATTCTCTTACTGTTACGTCACTTTAATATTCTCGTTCTGCAGGCTGGCAAGCTGGTGGGGTAAATGTGAAGGGGTGGGGTCTAACCTTCTCAGGGAACACGTCATTGGCTGTGAGGAGGATGTGGGCCATAAAGGGGCTGTCCTTGATGTCCTCGTCGTCACAGATGACGTGAACAGCGTAGTCGCCAGGCTCCGTGGGCCAGTAACGTACGTCACATGACCCGTCGCCCTTATCATCACACTCTATCTTAGCCTGCGACGGGCCCTCGATGGAGAAACCTGGGGATGAACAGGGACAGGGAGGGAGATATAGGTACACATTATATAGAGGTGGGTAGAGATATAAGCTCTCACACACACAGAAATGCACACAGAAACACTGGCAACAAAGAGACAAACAGGCTTAGATGGCAACAGACTAAGTAATATTGGCAGGTTGGTTTTGTTGTCGCTTGCGATAGAGGTAGAAGACAGAGAAAGAAGAGTAAATTCATCCTAATTCGTATAATAACTGTGATAAGGTGAACCATCAGGGGTCATGACCTTTTCCCTCAGCTGGCAGGTCAGACTGATCATGTGACAGGAACAGGAAGCCCTCAGGCCTTGCGCTGGTTTCCGTGACAAGTGACCCCCAAAATGTGGGCTTTAATCTCTCCAACTCTCCAAATAATAACTATTGTGTGTGTGTGTGTGTGTGTGTGTGTGTGTGTGTGTGTGTGTGTGTGTGTGTGTGTGTGTGTGTGTGTGTGTGTGTGTGTGTGTGTGTGTGTGTGTGTGTGTGTGTGTGTGTGTGTGTGTGTGTGTGTGTGTGCGTGCGTGCGTGCGTGTGTGTGTGTGTGTGCGTGCGTGTGTGTGTGTGTCTGCTTAGACATAAATTGCCTGACAGTCATGCCAGAATTTCAATGGAAAACAGTCCAATAGTATAATCCTGTGTCTTTCTCATCTAACGGCCGTCAGACTTACCCAGAGTTCCCACCTCTGTGCCGATGGCCTCCACCACAAAGTCAGCTGACTTCCCCACCATGCCTGTCTCCAGGCCCGGCCCCCACGCCCTCACCTTCTGGGACCCCACGTCCTCACTCACCCCCACCTCAAACGGGCTGCAGGAAACACACACACACACACACACGTTAATGCAGACACATACATACAGTCAGGGGTGGTCTCGTCAAACAGGAATCCTTTATAGCCCCATTGACTGTAATGTCAGTAAAATTCACGTATTTGATGTTGGGCAGCAGTGATATTTCCAGTCCCCCCCAAACCATTAAACTCCAAGGAATGCAGGAATGTACGCTTCATAACATGACTCATTACAGGTCATTTCGGCTTCTTTAAGCTATTTCAACATCTGTCCTTCCAGGACACCCCTGGAAAGCCCTTAATGGTTGAGCACATTGCCTTTGTAACTTTCATGTGGTTGTGCCCACAGCAGAATAGGGGGGAGGACAGGGTTTTACCTGCGTGGGATGATCTGTCCGCCCCAGGTGATGGTGATGGTGTATTTGCCAGTCATGATGGGGTAGTAGTCACACTCATACACCCCGTCTCCCGCATCACGCACCTTCACAGGCTCCTCTAGTCCCTCTGAGGGGGTCACAAACAGGTCACACAAGGGTCACACACAGTAGCTCAGAGGTCAAAGGCTAGCCAGAGCATACAGTAGCTTTCCTATCACAACTAGACCATTGAAAAGCATTACATTTCATGAAAAGTATTTATGCCCATATGAAACCAGTAAATGAATGTGGTGGCAAGTCATAAACAATACAAATACAAAATACTACACTCATATCCACACACTCACTTGGCCCCTTGACGGTGACCTTGAGCTCTCCGCTGCCGGCTCCCTTGGTGTAGACCTTGAAGTCGGCCACCTCTTTCACCCTCACCCCCTTAGGCTGGAGACCTCTCCCTGAGGCCCGGCACATGTTGGGGTTGCTGGCTGTGGGACCACCGAGGGGTAACGTGGTTAGACAAGAAGACAAGAGGATACACACTCACACACACAGGCTGCGGCAGAGGTTGGCTGTTAGTTAGTCGGTTGAATGGTGGTGCATGAAGCACAGTCTGCATGGGCTACAGTCTGCATGGGCTACAGTCTGCATGGGCTACAGTCTGCATGGACTACAGTCTGCATGGACTACAGTCTGCATGGGCTACAGTCTGCATGGGCTACAGTCTGCATGGACATGGACAGTCTGCATGGTCTGCATACAGTCTGCATGGGCTACAGTCTGCATGGGCTACAGTCTGCATGGACTACAGTCTGCATGGGCTACAGTCTGCATGGACTACAGTCTGCATGGGCTACAGTCTGCATGGACTACAGTCTGCATGGGCTACAGTCTGCATGGGCTACAGTCTGCATGGGCTACAGTCTGCATGGGCTACAGTCTGCATGGGCTACAGTCTGCATGTCTGGCTACAGTCTGCATACAGTCTACAGTCTGCATGGGCTACAGTCTGCATGGGCTACAGTCTGCATGGACTACAGTCTGCATGGGCTACAGTCTGCATGGGCTACAGTCTGCATGGACTACAGTCTGCATGGGCTACAGTCTGCATGGGCTACAGTCTGCATGGGCTACAGTCTGCATGGGCTATCAGGGAAGAAGCAACAGGAGAGATGGACATTGAACAGAAGTTATAAACCTGCAGAACAGCTAGACAGAAAACAAAGACGGGTTACAGTAAGACACTGGGCTTGAATGGATAAGTCAAAATGAAAACAGTAAGACATGTTGAAATCATTTCTATGGGCTTGAATACAATGATGTTACACGGCGAACCTCTAGTTAGATGGCAAAAACATTCCAAGGAAAAATAGCTTAACTCTGCAAACATCTTGAGTTATGATGCTGCAGGCTTTCAATTAGCTAATTACCAGTGCTGTAATAGGACTGTAAAAGGCCACAGAAAACATTACAGACATTTTGTGAAATTAGGAAGAAATAACCAGCTAACTCTCCCAATTCATCATCATTTTATTTTAGAGATGTTTAGAGACGACCAAAAGAAAAATATGGAAAACAACTTAATAAAATAACTGAATGAAAAGTGAAATAGATTGATGGAAAACCTCTTGATAGAGAGGCTTATTAAAGTGGGTTATGAAGACAAACAACGTTATTGTTTTGTTATGTTGTGAAAAAGCTTTAAGAAATGTCAGGTTAACATTAAGCTACGAGGAGCATTTGCATGTTCAGTGTTAGTCAGAAAATGTAAAGTTGTAAATGGCTGACTGAACACAGAGCGATTGCTTTGGTCTGGAGGGGGATGAAAATGAGGATGACAAGTAGACAGTGTAATGAGGTATGTAAGACTCACACACGTCTGGACGGTCACGCTGACGTTCGCTCTCATCCCATGAATCAAAGGTCAAAAGTTAAGACAATCGATTTTCGTTTGACTTGAACAGAATTGTTTGTTTCTGGGTTTATCAAAAGGTGAAATGGGAAACTATCACAAAAGAACTGTGTTATGGTACACTATGATGCTGTTGTTTTGTTCAAATCCATCTGTGTTCATTCATGGGTGTTGTTACTCATTAGTTCTGTTCTAAATCGTCAAGTCAATTTAACGTCACACGTGGAAGAAATCAAATCACGTGTTACAGGATATTAAGCCAAAGTGAGCTACAAACTGGATAGAAATGAATGTGTGTGGGATTATTTGATCACTTTTTTGATGTACAGTATTCAAAGATTATTGCAATAAGGCAATGTTGGAAGACCAATGTACTTCTATTTTTGAGGCAGGTGATGTACTGTAAGTGTGTGACCTCTGTGTTTCGAAGACCTGCCGAGCGTCTGTAAAGGTGACCGTCCAAAACCAGCCAATCACATGGATGGATAATGAGCCAATCACATGGATGGATGGTGCGGCCTCTATTGTTAAAATGAGGAGGAACTGCATTTCTTTCTCCCATTCACTCTCTTCCTTTTCTTTCATTCTTGCATTCTCTCTCCCTCATCCTTTCATTTCTTCTTTCAGTTACAAACTCACTCATTCCCTCTCATTCTCTCTCTTTGAAAGCTGCCTGGTTTGAAGGGGTGGTGAAGCCACAGAGGGCTAAGCGCCAGCACATGCCATCAAGCTGGGGACCCCTGGTGCGGTGCATCACGGGGGTTGGGGGTATAGTTTTGAGTTTAGGGGGGACCAGGCTGGCGCAGGCAGGCTCCAGTCTCCCCTCCACGGGCAGGCCTGTACTAACTTGGTCGCCTGGGTTTGGGCGGTGTTGGGGGGGGCACTCTCTTGGCCTTGTCTGTGGGTGGGGTGCGTATGGACTGGGGCACTATCTGCACCGGAGAGCCAGGGGGCAGGGCGCTCGGTGGAGCTGCATGGAGGAACAACAACAACATGACACACACGCAGGAACAGGACAGGTCACTCTGGAGAACCACCAGAACCCACAGCTTAGAACCCTGCTGCTCCAACACTCAGAACCCATCCAGAGTCGTCCCACAAACCAAGGGTTCACCAACCCTAACCCAACAATTTTCAGAATAACCCAAAAGACTTCAGACCATGTCGGGTCCTGTCTATTATCCTCTTGAAGCTAGGGGGCACTATTTTTATGTTTGGAAAAATAACGTTCCCAAAGTAATCGGCCTATTTCTCAGGACCAGATGCTAGAATATGCATATAATTGACAGATTAGGATTGAAAACACTCTAAAGTTTCCAAAACTGTAAAAATATTGTCTGTGAGTATAACAGAACTGATAACTGATAACTGTTATTGCTGGCGAAACCCTGAAAAAATCAAACCAGGAAGTGGCTCTATTTTGAAAACTCCATGTTCCATAGCCTCCCATTGCTCCATTTAAAGGGATATCAACCAGATTCCTTTTCCTATCGCTTCCTCAAGGTGTCAACAGTCTTTAGACATAGTTTCAGGCTTTTCTTTTGAAGAATGAGCGTGAACGACCACATTGCGTAAGTGGATAGGTGGGGGCTCTCAGAGTGAGTTGTGCGCAAAAGAGAAAGGCGGCCATTGTTACTCCCGGTCCTCGTGAAAAGCCAACTATCAATATATTATCGAATAGATATTTGAAAAACACCCTGAGGATAGATTATAAAAAACGTCTGACATGTTTCCGTGGACATTATGGATATAATTTGGAATTTCTGTCTGCGTTGTCGTGACCTCTCTTTCTGGGGGATTCCTGGGCATAACGCACCAAACTGACGGAGGTATTTGGATATAAAAAATATCTTTATGGAACAAAAGTAACATTTGTTGTCTAACTGGGAGTCTCGTGAGTGAAAACATCCGAAGATCATCAAAAGTAAACAATTCATTTGATTGCTTTTCTGAATTTCGTGACCAAGTTACCTGATGCTAAGTGTACTTATTGTTTTATCGAGTGATCGATAAACTTACACAAACGCTTGTATTGCTTTCACTGTAAAGCATAATTTCAAAATCTGAGACGACAGGTGGATTAACAAAAGACTAAACTGTATTTTGCAATATTGCACTTGTGATTTCATGAATATGAATATTATCTAGTAATATTATTTGACTGTGGCGCTATGCTATTCAGCGTTGCTGATGACAATTATCCCGGATCCGGTATGGGTGGTTCAGAGAGGTTAAGGAAGCTTATCACTGTCTGTTATGGAGATCAAATGTTTAGTAGTGAGGTCAGTCTAGGCATTAAAACTCAATATTACTCAGATTAGAAAGAGAGGGAGGGAGTCAGATAGTGGATTACTATAAAAAATCAGTATGATCAATAAAATCTGTGTTTGTGTGTGTGTGTGTGTGTGTGTGTGTGTGTGTGTGTGTGTGTGTGTGTGTGTGTGTGTGTGTGTGTGTGTGTGTGTGTGTGTGTGTGTGTGTGTGTGTGTGTGTGTGTGTGTGTGTGTGTGTGTGTGTGTGTGTGTGCACAGGCATGTGTGTGTGTGTGTTACCCTCTGAGATGTGGACAGTGAAAGGGCTTCTGGGTATCTGCTGCCCAGCAAACGTCACATAGATAACATGAGGACCCTTCAGGATAGGGCAATAGGTGCAACGGAAAATACTGTCCCCCTTGTTTTCCAGAATGATATCCACGGTGTCTCTTCTGCCCTGGGAGTCCACAATGATCACACCTACGTCTCCAGCACCGGCACCTGAGGACAAAAAGAGATGTGCTAACACCTTCTACTGTCTGTTCAGAGGACAGAAATGGACATAACACTGGAGGACGGTAGAGAGAACAAATACATACATGTACTTTGTCATCATGATTGAAGGAATAAATATCAGCTAATATTGCAAAGCTAATGATCACTCTAAAAGATCCTTAGATTTACTTACAACCCTATTGATGAAACTAGGGGATTTCAATAGGGATGGTATATAGATTATCTACTTCCATACCATGAACATGGTCCTCCCCAGATGTGTATGCATGTGCTACCTGCTGTGTAGATGTCGAAGTAGGTAGGCTTGTTAGCCACGTTGCCTACAGGCTCCAGTCCTGGTCCTCTGGCCTGCACCTTGTTGGGGTCTCCCATGGCTTTGGACACACTCACCACGAAGGGACTCCTGTCTATGTCCTGCCCAGCAAACATCACCTTCACCTGGGGAAAAGAACACGCATAGACCCCTGTTAGACCACTGGAGAAAATCCCATACTACTGACGTTTATAAACTATAATTCAAAATATTTAAGTATGTATATACAGGTGCTGTAAGTGCATTACCTTGTGAAGGCCCTCCACTTTGGGCAGGTAGATGACAGAGTACGTCCTGTTCTTGTCATTGTTGGGGATCACTCTGGCCTGGAACAGAAAGAGAGGGGCGAGACGGGAGAAAAGGAGAGAGAACAGTAAATTGGGCAAATGAACAGCATCTTTAGGATGGAGGAGTAAGGGATTGAGGAGTTATGGGTTAATGTGAGTGAGAGTGCCCCACCTCCTCTGTGTGTCCCTCTGAGTCCTCCACATAGACCAGCACCTCCCCTAGCCCCGCCTCCACTGTCTCCACGATGAACTCAGCTGGCTTCAGCACCATGTTACCTCTGGGATCAATACCTGACGGGGGAAAGGATGGAGATGTAAGAGCCCTCGTTCACTTATTCTGTGCTGACAGATGGAAACAGGATGAAACACCTTCCTTTCCAACAATAATTCTTGCACCTAAAATACAGTATAAACATACAGAATAAACAGGAGGCCTTTGGGCGATGGAGCCTTTAGAAGATGTAGATTGTTAAGGAGGTCTGTTTTTTACCTATGTTTTATTTGTTTTGTTATTTTTTATTGCAGGGGTCCAAGTACACCATGACCGTCGTGAAGCAGGTGGGACAAAACCGGTTCCTCCTCAGGAGACTGAAAACATTTGGAATGGGTCCTCAGATCCTCAAAAGGTTCTACAGCTGCACCATCGAGAGCATCTTGACAGGTGGCATCACTGCCTGGTATGGCAACTGCTCGGCCTCCGAACGCAAGGCACTTCAGAGGGTAGTGCATACGGCCCAGTACATCACTGGGGCCAAGCTTCCTGCCATCCAGGACCTCTATACCAATCGGTATTTAGAGGAAGGCCCTAAAAAATGTCGAAGACTCCCGCCAAGCTAGTCATAGACTGTTCTCGCTGCTACCACACGGCAAGCAGTACCGGAGCACCAAGTCTAGGTCCAAGAGGCTTCTAAACAGCTTCTACCCCCAAGACTCCTGAATATCTAGTCAAATGGCTACTATCTCAACTATTATTTTTTCACTACTCCTCTTTAATAACATGTTACTTTTATCTCTTATTCTTATCTGTATTTTTTTTTTTTTTACTTCTCTGTCGGTTAGGGGCTCGTAAGTAAGCATTTCACTGTAAGGTGTATTCGGCGCATGTGACTAATACAATTTGATTAGATTTTATTGACCATTTCAAATTATACGTTTATTAAACATATACCCGTAGGCTGCCCCTCAAACAAAGGGGGGGAAAATGTAAGAAATACATACAGAGTTTAAGTTATAATACATTCTGTATCAGGATAAGAAAATAAAAACAAGAGGGCTTCCACCCCCATCCTCCCATTCCATTCCCCCAACCCCACCCAGCCAACATGTCTCAATTCAACCCCGGGTTCATAGTGTACAAGACAAAGTAGTGCACTGTGTTTTCTGTCAATATACCTGGTCAAATAATTGCTAATAAACAACTCTAAGGGCGGCCCTATAAAATCTGTGATTTTTTTTCCCAAATTATGTTTTATATTTTTCCAGATTGTTTTCTCAGTTTAATTTTTCCTTGATTCACTCTCAAAATTACAAACGTTCAAATTGGATGTTCTGAGTCCATATTGATGCTTAAATTACATTAGAAGGCCATTTGTTTTGGTCTGGAAGAAAAGTAAAAGTGAGTGTGATTCCCCTTTAATTGTGCATCTGGCTCTTTATTTGTGCATCTGGCCCTTTAATGGTGCATTTCGCGAGTGAGGAATGTGCCGTCGAATGTGCCGGTCTAGTGATGGTTCTGTGATTCCCCTTTAAAATTACAAACGTTCATAGAGAAACAACAAAATTGGATGTTCTGAGTCCATATTGATGCTTAAATTACATTAGAAGGCCATTTGTTTTGGTCTGGAAGAAAAGTAAAAGTGAGTGTGATTCCCCTTTAATTGTGCATCTGGCTCTTTATTTGTGCATCTGGCCCTTTAATGGTGCATTTCACGAGTGAGGAATGTGCCGTTGAATGTGCCGGTCTAGTGATGGTTCTGTGATTCCCCTTTAAAATTACAAACGTTCATAGAGAAACAACAAAATTGGATGTTCTGAGTCCATATCGATGCTTAAATTACATTAGAAGGCCATTTGTTTTGGTCTGGAAGAAAAGTAAAAGTGAGTGTGATTCCCCTTTAATTGTGCATCTGGCTCTTTATTTGTGCATCTGGCCCTTTAATGGTGCATTTAGCGAGTGAGGAATGTGCCGTCGAATGTGCCGGTCTAGCGATGGTTCTGTACTGCTGCTGCTCATTTCATGGCAAAGTTATTGTTATTATTGTCTTTGTATTCTTTAGAGGGTGGATCAGCTTTAATATTGCTGGAAATGAATTGGCAGATAGTGGTAGGTTTTGCTTTTTAATGCCAATAGTGGCTAACCAGGAATAATGTCAATATTGAGCAATGTTGTTCATTGACTAGCACCATTCATTCTCACTGTCAATAATAACTGTATGCACTGGCGGTTAGGAGAGAGTGAGGTGATTATCATCTAAGAGACCACATCTTCTTGGCGGCAGTGCTGCCTGCCAGTAGTAATCATCTCTGATTGATTGGGAGATTCAAGGAGCTATCATCGTTAAGTAACATAATAGACGCAAAGCATTGGATATTCACGTTCATGCACTTCAAAATTAATTTTGGAACTTTGCCCAGAAGCATTTACCTACAGGACCCTCCCACATCATATGAGGAATGTGTCTACCTGATTTAGAGGACACAGTGAACAGTTGGGAGTTGGGGCCAATTTCCCCAGTGTTAAATACAGTCTGTGAATAAACTTCAAATGTGTAAATTGATGGTTTGGATTATGGGATGCAAAGGTCATATTTTTCCATATTCTGTTCCAGTTAAAGGGTTGTTCAGATTCAATTACATCTGTGGACCATATTTTTGAGTGACGAGCTCAGAATATGAGCTTTGTAATAGTTGTTTATATATTATAGATTTCAGTCCTGTCGGGAGCCCAGATGATGTATATATAGATAAAGAAGTTAAAGACGTCTTTGAAGGAAATCAGTTGTTCCCAGTCTCTCTCTCCCACCTGGTCCATAGGCCTTGGCCTTCTTAGGGTGCAGAGTCTTGGAGCGCAGCGGGGCGCCAGGCTTCAGCTTGGACTTGGGAAACTGGGACAGGTAGGTCATCACCGAGTGCTCGTCCACATTGGGATCCACTATTTCCTCAGGGGCTATCACCTACAGAGAGGGAAAAGACAATAGACGGTGCACAGGGTCAAAGGTTATCATCACATCCTGTTTTTCTATGGATATACTCACAAGATACACGTCTCTAACAATGGGAGTCGTTGTCCACAAAGTGACACGGTGGGCTGTCTAACTCCAGCCAATCCTTCATTTTGGATTGGTGGAGACATCTCATTATTGTAATGCTTTTCTGAATATTCAATGAGGTTTGTTGA
>NC_088237.1:15522529-15552529 GCF_036934945.1 Oncorhynchus masou masou
AGCTACATCCACTACGATTCACTATAACCATGACAACTGCCAAACCATGTTTACCCGCAATACTATTCCTCTACAGGAAAGACATGTAGAGACAAGCAAGAGTGAGCTGGTCAATGCTTAGAGAGCGGTGAGTTACTTTTTTCGTGTTGTCTGACCCTGAGTCTCTTTGAACAAAGCTGACACACACACATACACACACACACAGACAATGCAGCTTATAGGATTATCAGGGAGTGACGTGAGGATGAGAGATGTAGGAAGCCTCAGATGACACACAAACACAGAGGAGTGTCATCACTACACAGTTCTCTATCCACCAACCTGGTCTCAGCATTTTGTACTATTTTGTATGTAAATCCGAGACACTCCATTTAGTATGATATGTTACGTTTAATATGGTATATATTCATTTGTGGATGTCCATCATCCATTTCGCATGATATTTTACGAATGACAATTGGTATGATATGTTACAAATTTGCCAAACGTACAATATGTTACAAATTTCCAAAACATACAACATGTTATGAATTTGCAAAACGTAAGATATATTACGAATTCTAATTTGTTGTGGTTAACGTTAGCTAGGTGGCTATCGTTAGCAAGTTTAGGTGTTAGGATTAAGGTTAGGGTTAAGGGAAGGGTTAGCTAAAAGGGTTAAGGGTTAGGGGAAGGGTTAGTTGCAAAGTAGCTAAAAAGTAGCAAGAAGCTGAAAAGTTGCTCAAATGCTGAAGTTGTCCATGATGGGATTTGAATACGCAACCTTTGTGTTGCTAGACATTCGCATTGTGTGCCCACCCATCCACCAAGATAAAGCAGCCTCATTTATTTTTTGTCTTAAGTAACCTTCTGTCTTATGTAACCATACCAAACGTAACATACAGTATAATGTTAAAAGTTTCCCGGTCTACTGTATGAGACCAGGCTGTATCCATGGACTGTGGAACAGGAAAGAGGGCTCAGCACTACTCAATGTGACAGAGTGGTTTGTTGTTTTTTACTGTTGTTTCGCCCACCTCAGTACATGGCAATACATTTTCCATAAGTCTCATTAGCTGTCATGGCTGTCTCTATTGCAGTTCCATCTAGAATGTTCTCAGCTCAGGGTGGCTTCCTTGCACAAACCCCGCTACTGCCAGGAGCAGTATGAAAACAGAGGTGTGAGGCAAAAGGATACTAAATAAATACATGGCAGAGAGTGAGTGTGTGAGGGGGCTCTTGGCGGTATTGAAAAACTAACCGGAGAGGAATATAAACCCCTACAGCATTCTCCCAAACTGCCAAAGAGCTGTACCTGACCCTCATATTTGTTTGTGTTCAATATTTGTTTGTGTCCAAACCCTCTCTGTTCCCTGTTGCTTAATCCTGGTTTATTGTTGTATTCTAGTGTAAATATACTGTAGGACAAGGCATGGACTCAAGCCACGAGCAAACCTTTCCTTCATTTACGGACAATACGCTTAACTTTCACTGTTTTACTGTCCGCCCTTACTTCTAACAGAGAGGCCTCTGCCCTGTTCCTGTTGCTCCTTAACAACATACATGAGTACACACACACACACACACACACACACACACACACACACACACACACACACGCACACACGCACACACGCACACACACGCACACACACACACACACACACACACACACGCACACACGCACACACACGCACACACACACACACACACACACACACACACACACACACACACACACACACACACACACACACACACACCAGTATACACTCAATACACACGCACAAACAGTGATACTCAAGATGGGTCATTATGTTTAATGAGCCCTCTACAGCTGGCCAGTAGTATAAACTAGTATCTTTTCAAACCAACTCATACCTGTTTAATGTGCCTCTGTTAGGCTGAGGTGTGATTTACTGGCCATGGGGGGTCTGTGACCAGATAGTGTGAGGGTGAGAGAGGGCCATTCAGAGGGGGTGGATAGAGGGGTTTGTTGGGTAAAAATCTGATGAGCAACATTTCACTCTGAGGAGAGGGGGACAACCTCAGGATAGGATGCTGTGTTAACTTTGCTGTGGAATCGTGTGTGTGTGTGTGTGTGTGTGTGTGTGTGTGTGTGTGTGTGTGTGTGTGTGTCCAAACCCTCTCTGTTCCCTGTTGCTTAATCCTGGCTTATTGTTGTATTCTAGTGTAAATATACTGTAGGACAAGGCATGGACTCAAGCCACGAGCAAACCTTTCCTTCATTTACGGACAATACGCTTAACTTTCACTGTTTTACTGTTCGCCCTTACTTCTAACAGAGAGGCCTCTGCCCTGTTCCTGTTGCTCCTTAACAACATACATGAGTACACACACACACACACACACACAATAATGTGTTTGGCAGGAAATGCGGCACGCTACATGTGTTTTCACTTATTGCGTTCCTCGCTGCTGTGTTCCCTACTCTGACACTCTCCATGCTGTTACAACAGCCAGAAACCCACTGCCTCCACACTGCAGCCTGCAGCACACCCATGTCCAGCGCCTTGCAGGGAAGAGGTTTGGCTGAATCAGGGGAACTCAAGGTGTCAGGACAAATGAGCTATGCTGTAGAGGCTAGCAGGTCTGAGAGCAGTTTGAGTTTCACACAAAACAGTTATTATATTTTACATTTACATTTTAGTCAGTTGCAGACGCTCTTATCCAAAGTGACTTACAGTTGGTGCATTCATCTTAAGATCGCTAGGTGAGACAACCACATATCACAATCGTAGCAACAACATTTTCCCTCATTGAAGAAGTTATGAGCAAAGGCAATGGTAGTAGGAAAAGAAAAGTGCAATGTTGTTTTTATGCTCTACTGTATGTTTCACATTTCTTGCTAATGGGTGGACGGTCCTGAATGTTACATTTTGTGCTGACAAGAGAAGAGGGATGTGTTTTGGGCGCCCTAAGCGAGATTTGGTTGGGGGGCCCCGAGTGAGACTTGGTTTTGCCAGGGATGGAGAGAAAATGTTGCATTTTCAAAGCTAATTCCCTGCAGTTCTACACATTTTGCCATGTTTTATGAGTGGCTAACAAAATCAACGGGGCCCCACCGGAGGTCAGGGCCCCTGAGTACGGGCCGAGTGGCAGCTCGTAGTCCGCATATAGGCAGAGAGGTGTCACTGCGAGAGAATGTGAGAGAATTGAACTTTGCCCTAACGCGACGTGTACTGTGAGAGTATAGCTTGTCCTGGATCTATCAGTGTAAATGTTTCAGTGAGAGCAGAGAGAAACAGAGCCCTGTATGGTCAAAACCTAGAATAAAACCTGCTAGTTAGTCCTGCTCAGTGTCAGAGATTTGTGTAAACGCAGTGTAAATACTACTAATATAGACACTTAGACCATAAACACACACTCACCCTGAAAAGCAGAAATGCACACACACACACAAACATACACACACACATGATTAGGCACGTACACCATAAACGCAAATGTAAAGCACAAACGCACACACACACACACACACACACACCCGCTCTGTCACCCCACTGGTCTGGTTAAGTGAATTAGACAGGCTCAGCATGGGGGAGAATGGAGTCGTTGTTTGTTCATTGTTCCCCCACCTTAGCCTCTCACCAACACACTTCTCAACTTCCTGCCTGAGCAAACACACTTTGTCATGCACACAAACGCGCATAAACACACACCCAGAAGCATCCAAATGCATGAAAACAAATAAAGCACACATTCACACATTGGCTCTCTCTTACACGCACACGCACACTCACACTCACACACCTACAAAAATCAACCACCTATACACACATACAGACACTCAGCAACAACAAAAAGACAGCGCACCTCAGTTCTTTGCTTCATTTCTCTGGAGTAACTAACTCTGTGAACCTATTAATGCCATTCCACTCATCTGGTCTCAACTCCATTTGTACAAACACAGGATTAGAGGCTCTGTTGAACAAGACGTGTCTCCTGACCCGAGGTCAGTCTGAGTTCCCCTTGGAACCATGTCTTAGAAAGCCCTAGTGCCTGCCAGGAGCCTAGTCCAAATTAGTAGAGGCCTTCACCGAGAGAGCCAAGCCTAGAGTTATGAACCCTTCCCCAGCGGGGATCACTCTATCTGGGGCAGTTGTCGGGCAAGTCCCCCTGGCTAGGCCCTGATGGCCCTGATCTCTAATTACCGGCTATGCACTATCTCTCTGTGGTTTGGGGATTCTAAATGTCTGTGTTTTTTGGTTACCCCCTACACTCCTCCTCCTCATCCTCCTCCTCCTCTCTCTTTCCCTCATTCTTCTCTCATCAGATGGTTTTCTAATGACGAAACGGCTGGTTCTGATTAAGAGTTAAGGTTGGTAAGGGAGAGCATACGGAAGACACACGTCCCATTCTGGTTCACCAAGGTCTCTCCTTCTCTGATGTGAAGTTGTGCAGTTCAGGAATATTGCTTATTGAATGCAGCTTGTATTCTTTTTGGCCTCATCCATTCATACGTTGCGCCCACATCCCCACCTTGAATAAGGATCCTCCTCATTGATGTCGTGCTCTATGGTAGCCCCTGCACCATTACCTCTACCCCCACCCCACAGAACATGCCATACATACACTCACCAAAAATACACATTCTCATTGTCTTCAACCAAGCCCCCCAATTAGACAGGCCAGAAAGTACATAACCCCTACCCCTGACCTGGACTCATTAGGCTCAGTGTTTCAACAAGACTGTTTCAAAACACTGGAGTTTCTCTGAAACTTCTCTGTGACACATACTTGGAATTATGGCTGAGGTTAGTGTTTAGTGTACTGTGAATAGTACGGACGATTAATCAACCCTCAAACAGCTCTCAAATGAGTTGCTACCTGGAAGACGACTGTCAACAAATGAATGTTCAGATCTTGAATCAGCTCTTACAAAGCTCGTGCCGTTCTTACAGATTGACAATCTGCACTCAAACTGTTCCTCGATGCCTTACCTGGGGCACAGTTGTCAATCAGTGCCCCCAGGGCCCTGACATCCTTCCACTCAAATTAACTAACACTTAACTGTTTCTGAATCAGCTCCAAGCCAGCAGAGTCTAACAACAGGATGAGTCAAATATCCTGGATCAGCTCTTACCTGGGGCACAGTTGTCAACCAGGGCTCCCAGAGCCTTGCCATCCCTCCAGTCACGGTGAAAGTTGTTGATGGGCAGCTGGGGCACCTTGTTCTGGATCCATCCCAGCAGCCTCTGCTTGGGGGTCAGCTTCTTGGCGTCCTCATCGTCCTCGTCCTCCCACATAGGCATTGAGATGGAGTAGTGCAGGATCAGAGTCCAGATCAGACCCAGGATAAGCTTCAGGTTCCCATCCACGATGGCCTTGCTGTCTGTAAAGGGGGAGAGAGGGGAGGGTTAAGGTCAGGTCATTTACTAAGGTACTGATACTGAATAAAGAACATAGTAATAGACTATGGAATTGTGCAAGAAAGCAATACTCCCATGAAAGCGATACTGGCTGCTAAAATTGGCTCCCCAGGTAACTTGAGTTTAACTTTTTACTGCAGTGGGCTAAATCAGGGTCACACAGAGCATTTCTTGGTAGTCTTAAACAAATCTACTTTGAGACAAAAGTGTACACATCACACATGGTTATGGGCTTAAATTGAAGAATACACCTGTACCATGTATGATATGGAGTTGAAATGTATTCCATTTTGAGTTTGCATTCCAATATTACACTTCATATACATCACAGACCACTGAAATATATAAAAACCGCTGAACACAGAAACACCTGATTTTCAGTGGCTTATTAAAATATTAAGAACATTCCACCCGTGAGGCCACTAGGTCATTCGATTGGAGGAAAGGGCTACGCCCTCTGCCATTTACAGTTACAACTTAACGGACAAACACACACAGACACATGCACACACAAACACACACACACACACAAACACTACTGCACTAGCGCCATCTGATCGTTCTGTTCTAAAGAGAAACCGTGTGTTGTAGAATCATAATAACAGAGTTCTGGTGTCTGCCCTCGGCCTTCAGCTGCCTGGCACAACAACATCAACATCTGTGTTTACTCTGCTTTCATGAGAATCTGACTGCCCCAGCCTTACCGCCACGGTGATCACTTTACCAGGCAGATCACACATAAGGCGGCAGGGGGAGACGGTTGGGGGGGATTAGGCAATGGTATCACTCTAGGACTCCTTAGTCATCGTCTTCATCATACTGATGTTTACTCTTCGCTTCATGCTTCGATCCATTTGTCTTGTCTAGTTGGATGATCCCTCACACACACACATACAAGCACACACACACACACACTCCTTGGGGTGGCAGGTAGCCTAGTGGTTAGAGGGTTGGGCCAGTAACCGAAAGGTTGCTGGATTGAATCCCCGAGCTGACAAGGTCAAAATCGGTTGTTCTGCCCCTGAGCAAGGCAGTTAACCCCGGGCCCCGGAGATGTGGATGTTGAAATTAGGCAGCCCCCCACTCCTCTCTGATTGGGTTAAATGCGGAAGACACATTGCAGTTGAAGGCATTCAGTTGTACAACTGACTAGGTATCCCCCTTTCCCTTGGCTTGTGTATGCGTTACTGCAGGATCTGGAGCAGTGGGAGTTTGGGGTGTACGTCATGTGTTTGTGTGTCTGTTTCCTGACTGACTGTACACATTCAGCTGGGCCAGACTCATCGCAGGATTTTCCCATCTCCCATGACAATATTCAGGTCTACATGAATCTCTGTGTTGTCTAAAAGTGTTTACTGCTAGTACAGCCTAACAGCACTAGGCTACATCTAACATGTAGCTGTAAAGTATTGACCAAGCTAGACAGTGGACAAAGCTGTGTGCTAGTACTACACTCTTCTATCGAGAACCTAAAAGGGTTATTCGGCTGTCCCCATAGGAGAATCCTTTTAAGAACCCTGTTTGGTTCCAAATAGAACCCTTTCGGTTCCAGGTAGGTTCTCTTATGGGGACAACCAAAGAACCCTTTTAGAACCCTTTTTTCTAGGAGTGTACTGTTATTGCATGCCCTTTAACCCTAGGAATGAGGTCAGTTTAAATGAAACACAGACACACATTCATACAGAGTCAAACACACACACCCGAACACACATACATGGAATTTTAAAAATGACAGAGGTCCCCTACGGCCCAATTTAGCTGTCTAATTGTCTGAGCAGTTTTATGCGCCGACTGAATGGAAGCTGATAATTGTCAGAGACTGAGTCAAGACCAAGACAACTCAAAATGTGGTCTCCAGACCACACAACTGCTCAAATCTCCGGCCAAACTCCTCAACATGACTCCACACAGCAGACAAGCACACTGACAGAGCCATTTCCTTCCTCTTCTCTTCCCTCTCTTCCTTTCCTTTCATTCTCCCCCCCCCCTTTCACTCCTACATAGAATCCAGGTCAGGATGTTTTCAGCATACACCCTGCTATGGATGTTAATATTAACTATGAAAGAAAGAATCTCTGAAAACCTCATGTTTTCCCTGTTCACCATGTTACGGGTATCTGGTTTCTCCCATCTGAGGTTTGGGGGATTGGACTTTCTGGGAATGGAGCCATGGAGGCTCTGTGTGGGGCTCAGCATCCCGGGGGTGTTTGTGAATGCTCTATGAGCAGGGCTGTGGCAGTCACGAAATTTCGTCAGCCGGTGATTGTTAAGCAAATAACTGTCAGTCTCACGGTAATTGATCGTTAATTAACATAAACGCTTTTAGCATTTCCTGGCTCCCACACAGCCTACAAGAAAGACACTAAATCTATGTATCGTATCCTACACCTTCACATTAAATCCATTATTTATTTTAGGCAGGTCTAAAGAAGCATGATATGAAGAAAATGTCATCTATTTCAGAAGAATCTGTTTCAGAAGAGCAGCATACTCTGAGTTGTCCTTATGTTCTTATCTGGCTATTCTAAATGGCTGTGGGCTACACTAGTTCATTTAGCAGACAAGATTTGCTTAGAATTCCGTGGCATTAATTTATAGTATGAAAAATACCACTGAACAAAGCTGAATAAAATAGAAAGGATATTTTCTCCAAACAATGAAGGGGGTGCGCACATGCTGCTATTCTGTGTTGAGCGGTTAACAAAGAAATAGCTACTCCTATATGCTTAATTTAGAGTTATTAATGTAACTTTAGTTGTGCTACAAACGTTGGGCTATATGTTTTGATTTTTAATACATTGTAAGGCTGCCACAAGCCACCTGGGAGACACACCAAACATGTGGAAGAAGGTGCTCTGGTCAGATGAAACCAAAATTGAACTTTTTGGCAACAATGCAAAACGTTATGTTTGGTGTAAAAGCAACACAGCTCATCACAATGAACACACCATCCCCACTGTCAAACATGGTGGTGGCAGCATCATGGTTTGGGCCTGCTTTTCTTCAGCAGGGACAGGGAAGATGGTTAAAGTTGATGGGAAGATGGATGGAGCCAAATACAGGACCATTCTAGAAGAAAACATGATGGAGTCTGCAAAAGACCTGAGACTGGGACGGAGATTTGAACAAGACAATGATCCAAACATAAAGCAAAATCTACAATGGAATGGTTCAAAAATAAACATATCCAGGTGTTAGAATGGCCAAGTCAATGTCCAGACCTGAATCCAATCGAGAATCTGTGGAAAGAACTGAAAACTGCTGTTCACAAATGCTCTCCATCCAACCTCACTGAGCTCGAGCTGTTTTGCAAGGAGGAATGGGAAAAAATTTCAGTCTCTCGATGTGCAAAACTGATAGAGACATACCCCAAGCGACTTACAGCTGTAATCGCAGCAAAAGGTGTCCTCAAAGTATTAACTTAATGGGGCTGAATAATTTTGCACGCCCATATTTTTCAGTTTTTGATTTGTTAAAAAAGTGTGAAATATCCAATAAATGTCATTCCACTTCATGATTGTGTCCCACTTGTTGTTGATTCTTCACAAAAAAATACAGTTTTATATCTTTATGTTTGAAGCCTGAAATGTGGCAAAAGGTCGCAAAGTTCAAGGGGGCCGAATACTTTCGCAAGGCACTGTATAGGCCACCTTCCACCAAAAGTGTGTTTTTTGATTAGTTTAATAACATGCTTAGGGAATGTGACTTTGGGAAAGAGGTCATCTTAATGGGAGATATTAATATTAATTATGAATACAAGTCTTGTAGGAAAACCCTCAAACGGATCAACTTTGACCTTACACAGCTTGTCACGACTTCCGCCGAAGTTGGTGCCTCTCCCTTGTACGGGCGGCGTTCGGCGGTCGCCGTCACCGGCTTTCTAGTCTCCACCGATCTACATTTATTTTTCCTTTTGTTTGGTCTTGATTGTACACACCTGGTTTCCATTACGTTATAATTTATTCCCTATTTATCCCTCTGGTTCCATCATGGTTTTGTGCATGTTTATTGTTGTCATGTTGTCTCGTTTATGTGCTCTGGAATTTTGTTCTCCTTGATGGAAGATTGTTTATTGAGTAAAGTTACGATTATTACTCATCTCTGTGTCCTGCGCCTGACTCCGCCTTACCCACATCACCTAGACCATTGACACAGCTAGTTAAAGGGTCAACCAGGGTGACTTGTTGCTATAAAACACAGATTGATTTGGTGTTCACTAATAAACCAGAGAGAGTGACTAAATCATTCAGTATGGTTACTGGGCTATCTGATCATAATCTGACACTTATAGCCAGAAAGCTGTCTAAGAGCAGGTTTAACCTCTCTACTGTCAGAAAGCCGGATCAACTAAGAATACCTAAGAGTGAATTAAACTATTTTGAAAACGCAATTAAGGGAATTAACTGGAATGATCTCTTGTCCTATACAGACGTGAAAGCTGATAGTCAGGTTTATCTATCCACAATCCAGACGGCAATAAATGGTTTCCTAAAGAAAATCAATTCCAAACCTGGCCAAAAGAGCACTCTTCCTTTGCTAAATGGAGAAATCTGGAAACTGATGAAAGAATGAGATTATGCTCTAAAAATAGCCCTAAGATTCCAATTAGATCATGACAGACGTAGGTTTACCATGTTGAGACATAAGGTGATGAAAGAAAACAGACAGGCCAAGGCAAACTTGTATATTAACATAATTGGTGAAGCAAAGGCAAATTCTAAATTGATCTGGGAGAATCTAAAAAGTTAACAGGAATAGACCACATCTATTGGTCTGTTTCCAAGGGTATAGAAGTCGGCCATAATAACGGTCATCTTTAACTCGGCCGACCCTGCTGACGTGAGTAACTTTTTTGAAAAGTGTGTAGCAGAACAACTGATTGCTCACCTCAACAACAGCCCCTTCACATTACACTCCATGCAGTTTGGCTTCAGAGCAAAACACTACACAGAAACGGCCAACTGCTTTCTTCTGGAAAATGTGAAGTCCAATATGGACAAAGGGGGTGTTGTTGGAGCTGTGTTTCTGGACCTAAGAAAGGCTTTTGATACTGTTAACCATGAGATTCTCATCACAAAATTGTCCAAGTTCAACTTTTGCCCCCGATGCCTTGCGATGGATGAAATCATACCTTGAAAGCAGAACTCAGTGTGTCAGAGTGAGCAATGAGCTGTCGCCCACTCTTAGCTATGATGTGGGAGTGCCCCAAGGGTCAATACTGGGGCCCCTCCTGTTCAGCCTGTACATCATAGCTAATGATCTGCCTTCTGTCTGTACTGGGTCTGAAGTTCAAATGTATGCAGATGGTACAGTGATATACAGTATGTGCATGCAAAGAGCAAACAACAAGATGCACAAGAACTCACTACTGTAATGGTCCAGGTTACAAAGTGGCTTGGTGGCTCGTGTTTGCATCTCAATGTGAAAAAAACTGTTTGCATGTTCTTCACAAAGAGGGCAACAGATGCTACTGAGCCAGATGTCTATGTGTCAGGGGAGAAGCTTCAGGTGGTATCTGATTTTAAGTACCTTGGCATCATACTTGATTCCAACCTCTCTTTTAAAAAGCATGTGAAAAAGGTAATTCAAATAACCAAATTCAACTTAGCTCATTTCCGAATGATACGAAACTGTTTGACTACAGAGGTAGCAAAACTGTACATCAAATCTATGATACTCCCCTATTTAACATACTGCTTGACTAGTTGGGCCAAAGCTTGCTGTACAACATTAAAACCTATTCAGTCTGTCTACAAACAGGCTCTCAAAGTGCTTGATAGGAAGCCCAATAGCCATCATCACTGTTACATCCTCAGAAAGCATGAGCTCCTAAGTTGGGAAAATCTTGTGCAATACACCAACATATGTCTTGTATTCATTATCCTAAATGGCCTGGCTCCCCCTCATTTACATTTACATTTACATTTAAGTCATTTAGCAGACGCTCTTATCCAGAGCGACTTACAAATTGGTGAATTCACCTTCTGACATCCAGTGGAACAGCCACTTTACAATAGTGCATCTAAGTCATTAAGGGGGGGGTGAGAAGGATTACTTATCCTATCCTAGGTATTCCTTGAAGAGGTGGGGTTTCAGGTGTCTCCGGAAGGTGGTATTGACTCCGCTGTCCTGGCGTCGTGAGGGAGTTTGTTCCACCATTGGGGGCCAGAGCAGCGAACAGTTTTGACTGGGCTGAGCGGGAACTGTACTTCCTCAATGGTAGGGAGGCGAGCAGGCCAGAGGTGGATGAACGCAGTGCCCTTGCTTGGGTGTAGGGCCTGATCAGAGCCTGGAGGTACTGCGGTGCCGTTCCCCTCACAGCTCCGTAGGCAAGCACCATGGTCTTGTAGCGGATGCGAGCTTCAACTGGAAGCCAGTGGAGAGAGCGGAGGAGCGGGGTGACGTGAGAGAACTTGGGAAGGTTGAACACCAGACGGGCTGCGGCGTTCTGGATGAGTTGTAGGGGTTTAATGGCACAGGCAGGGAGCCCAGCCAACAGCGAGTTGCAGTAATCCAGACGGGAGATGACAAGTGCCTGGATTAGGACCTGCGCCGCTTCCTGTGTGAGGCAGGGTCGTACTCTGCGGATGTTGTAGAGCATGAACCTACAGGAACGGGCCACCGCCATGATGTTGGTTGAGAACGACAGGGTGTTGTCCAGGATCACGCCAAGGTTCTTAGCGCTCTGGGAGGAGGACACAATGGAGTTGTCAACCGTGATGGCGAGATCATGGAACGGGCAGTCCTTCCCCGGGAGGAAGAGCAGCTCCGTCTTGCCGAGGTTCAGCTTGAGGTGGTGATCCGTCATCCACACTGATATGTCTGCCAGACATGCAGAGATGCGATTCGCCACCTGGTCATCAGAAGGGGGAAAGGAGAAGATTAATTGTGTGTCGTCTGCATAGCAATGATAGGAGAGACCATGTGAGGTTATGACAGAGCCAAGTGACTTGGTGTATAGCGAGAATAGGAGAGGGCCTAGAACAGAGCCCTGGGGGACACCAGTGGTGAGAGCGCGTGGCGAGGAGACAGATTCTCGCCACGCCACCTGGTAGGAGCGACCTGTCAGGTAGGACGCAATCCAAGCGTGGGCCGCGCCGGAGATGCCCAACTCGGAGAGGGTGGAGAGGAGGATCTGATGGTTCACAGTATCGAAGGCAGCCGATAGGTCTAGAAGGATGAGAGCAGAGGAGAGAGAGTTAGCTTTAGCAGTGCGGAGCGCCTCCGTGATGCAGAGAAGAGCAGTCTCAGTTGAATGACTAGTCTTGAAACCTGACTGATTTGGATCAAGAAGGTCATTCTGAGAGAGATAGAGGGAGAGCTGGCCAAGGACGGCACGTTCAAGAGTTTTGGAGAGAAAAGAAAGAAGGGATACTGGTCTGTAGTTGTTGACATCGGAGGGATCGAGTGTAGGTTTCTTCAGAAGGGGTGCAACTCTCGCTCTCTTGAAGACGGAAGGGACGTAGCCAGCGGTCAGGGATGAGTTGATGAGCGAGGTGAGGTAAGGGAGAAGGTCCCCGGAAATGGTCTGGAGGAGAGAGGAGGGGATAGGGTAAGCGGGCAGGTTGTTGGGCGGCCGGCCGTCACAAGAAGCGAGATTTCATCTGGAGAGAGAGGGGAGAAAGAGGTCAGAGCACAGGTAGGGCAGTGTGAGCAGAACCAGCGGTGTCGTTTGACTTAGCAAACGAGGATCGGATGTCGTCGACCTTCTTTTCAAAATGGTTGACGAAGTCATCTGCAGAGAGGGAGGGAGGGGGGGAGGGGGAGGAGGATTCAGAAGGGAGGAGAAGGTGGCAAAGAGCTTCCTAGGGTTAGAGGCAGATGCTTGGAATTTAGAGTGGTAGAAAGTGGCTTTAGCAGCAGAGACAGAGGAGGAAAATGTAGAGAGGAGGGAGTGAAAGGATGCCAGGTCCGCAGGGAGGCGGTTTTCCTCCATTTCCGCTCGGCTGCCCGGAGCTCTGTTCTGTGAGCTCGCAATGAGTCATCGAGCCACGGAGCGGGGAGGGGAGGACCGAGCCGGCCTGGAGGATAGGGGACATAGAGAGTCAAAGGATGCAGAAAGGGAAGAGAGGAGGGTTGAGGAGGCAGAGTCAGGAGAAAGGTTGGAGAAGGTATGAGCAGAGGGAAGAGATGAAAGGATGGAAGAGGAAAGAGTAGCGGGGGAGAGAGAGCGAAGGTTGGGACGGCGCGATACCATCCGAGTAGGGGCAGTGTGGGAAGTGTTGGATGAGAGCGAGAGGGAAAAGGATACAAGGTAGTGGTCGGAGACTTGGAGGGGAGTTGCAGTGAGGTTAGTGGAAGAACAGCATCTAGTAAAGATGAGGTCGAGCGTATTGCCTGCCTTGTGAGTAGGGGGAAGGTGAGAGGGTGAGGTCAAAAGAGGAGAGGAGTGGAAAGAAGGAGGCAGAGAGGAATGAGTCAAAGGTAGACGTGGGGAGGTTAAAGTCGCCCAGGACTGTGAGAGGTGAGCCGTCCTCAGGAAAGGAGCTTATCAAGGCATCAAGCTCATTGATGAACTCTCCGAGGGAACCTGGAGGGCGATAAATGATAAGAATGTTAAGCTTGAAAGGGCTGGTAACTGTGACAGCATGGAATTCAAAGGAGGCGATAGATAGATGGGTAAGGGGAGAGAGAGAGAATGACCACTTGGGAGAGATGAGGATCCCGGTGCCACCCCGCTGACCAGAAGCTCTCGGGTGTGCGAGAACACGTGGGTGGACGAAGAGAGAGCAGTAGGAGTAGCAGTGTTATCTGTGGTGATCCATGTTTCCGTCAGTGCCAGGAAGTCGAGGGACTGGAGGGAGGCATAGGCTGAGATGAACTCTGCCTTGTTGGCCGCAGATCGGCAGTTCCAGAGGCTACCGGAGACCAGGAACTCCACGTGGGTCGTGCGGGCTGGGACCACCAGATTAGGGTGGCCGCGGCCACGCGGTGTGGAGCGTTTGTATGGTCTGTGCAGAGAGGAGAGAACAGGGATAGATAGACACATAGTTAACAGGGTACAGAAGAGGCTACGCTAATGCAAAGGAGATTGGAATGACAAGTGGACTACACGTCTCGAATGTTCAGAAAGTTAAGCTTACGTAGCAAGAATCTCAGTATTTTTGTTAAATCCACAAGGTCTGCCATGAGAGGTGACTGTATAGTTCCCTTAAGAAAAAGCACCTTTAGTAAATCCGCTTTCTCTGTGAGAGCTTCCCATGTCTGGAATACACTGCCATCAGACACACATAACTGCACCACATATCACACTTTCACAAAATGCATGAAGACATGGCTAAAGATCAATCAGATTTGTGAACATAATCCCTAGCTGTGTTGCCTCTTTCCATGTTGTCTGTTGTCTGTAGCTTGTGAGGTGTGGAAACACTTTGTTGCTTTTATGAATTTTGTCTTGCTGCTTTTTGTTCTATATTGCTCTGTCTGTATGCTATGTCTTGCTTGTCCTATGTTGCTCTGTGTGTGCTCACTGCTCAATGATTGTCTATATTGTAATTGTTTTTAATAACCTACCCAGGGACTGCGGTTGAAAATTAGCCGACTGGCTAAAACCGGCACTTACTGAAACGTTGATTAATGTCCACTGTCCCTGTAAAAAAAAACTCAACTCAACTAAAAAGAGGAGGATCGGCTTTCTATTCCTATTATTAGTAGAGGCCATCACTCTGTTTTTTCATTTTTCACGCAAAATGTTGCACAACATGAGCTCATGGGCTCTCATGAAGTGTTTGATTAGATTTTCAAATACATTTGCATTGATGTCAGAGTAATTAGAGGGAGAATAGAGGGCTGAGTACCAGGCAGTTAGCAAGTTTGGTAGGCTACTAATGACCATCAGCAGCATCAGAGCTTGGAGAAGCCTAACTACCGTGACTAAACGGTCACGTGGAATTTGACTGCCTTCAAGACTCGTGACCACCGGTGTGGCGGTAGTACGGTCATCGCAACAGCCCTATCTATGAGTTGGTCCAGTCAAGTAAGTACAGGGGGTATAAGGTTGGGGGTTGGTGGGGAGGTGAGGGTGGGGGTTGTAGGTAGGGGTGGCTAGTAGTTTGGGCTTGGACCATAGGGGAAAGGGGAAAGAGGTTTTGAATTGGAGGACAGAGTAGAAGGAGGAGGTGGTGGTGGGAGGAGGTGTGGGGCAGAGGAGGAGGACAGGCTCATTATAATGGCTGGAATGGAATAAATGGGACGGTATCCAACATATGGAAATCAAATGATTGTCTCTGTTCCGTACATTCCATGCCATCCATTACAATGAGCCTGTCCTCCTAGAGCTCCTCCCACCAGCCTCCTCTGGTGTGGGGATAGGAGTTTCAGTAGTTGGGGGAGTTTGAGGTTAGTGGAAGTGGTAGGCTAGGGGGAGTGTTATTGAGAGCTAGGACAGATGTAGAAAGATTGATATGATTGGCTGATGGTCTCCTTTTTAACTAAGTGAGGGGGCAGTTTCATGTTTCATTCAGCCTGCAAGGTGCTGAGAGCAGATCAGCACTAACGAACCCTGCAGAGCGGTGCTACTGCACCAGCAACACACCAGGAAGAGAGGACCCTCAGGTATACTGTGCCCGTTTAAAAAGACAGGACTTTACATTCACACTCTCCCACTCTGACACTTCTGTTTCAGCACTCCTGAGAGAGTACTAAACACACATACGTGCACACACACACACACACACATATCACACATGCGATAAGAGAGAGCGATGTTGATTTAATCACTTCAGAGGTTTGGTCCTGGTCCAACATTTCAAAGCCTGATATTTCCGGCACTGGGGTGTGTAGGATCTAACACACACTGGGGTCTATGCTGAGAGCCTCTTGGCTTAAACAGGGACACTCCTATAGGACTGCGTCAGAATGATCAGCGCGTGCATTCATGTGTGTCCTACTGTATTGGGAGGGGAGATTACCCAGAATCCCCGGCTCAGTAGTCTCACCTGTCAACAAGACTGTCAGCCTGTCAACGCTTGCAATGTTGACAAATTGCAATGTTTTTTTCAATATTACTAGACAGTTAATAACTACTCTTCACATTGGACCACTACACCTCCACTACTTTGAATTGATCTTGGAAAACTGCCTCGTCTAATCTTACTCGACAAAACAAAAATGTTCCTCGTAACTTGAAGTTGAACTCCGCAAACAAACAGCTTGCAAACAACAGCCGGTGTTGATGACATGGACCTGGAATCCAGCAGGATCAAACACAACATGCATGGAAGAACAAACAGCGGGAAAGAACAACAAACACATGACTTAAAGGCTTGGGGAAAAGGAAAGGGCACTTGGAGGGAGAGGGAGGGGGACAGAATGCCGAACTGGAGCTGGGATGGGGAATGAGAATGGTTTCTGAAAATTTCCAGAGGGGTCAGACAGAGGTTGAGGTTTGGGAGGTATTGACGGGAAAGATGAATTTGGCCCTGTCGACAAGTGTGTGTGTGTGTGTGTGTGTGTGTGTGTGTGTGTGTGTGTGTGTGTGTGTGTGTGTGTGTGTGTGTGTGTGTGTGTGTGTGTGTGTGTGTGTGTGTGTGTGTGTGTGTGAGGCATCAGTGCCTCTGGAGCCAAGGCATTAGTGTGTGATTGAATGCCTCCCTCTCTCAGCCTCATGGCACCTGGCCTGGGCCTGCCTTTACAATATCTACTCTCTGTACAGGAGATAAGCGGTGTATCTCCCACACTCATTCAAACCATCCTGTGCCGTTCACCAACCACACTGCCACATGGAGTGAAGAGAGAGGTGAGAATAGAGGGCATCCAACAGCTCGCATTAACCCACCTCAGTTCCTCCACTAGAGAATTAAAGCACAAAAGTACTAAGTTGCAAAAATGATTTGCTGTCTCTCAATTCAATTCAATTCAATTCAAGGGGCTTTATTGGCATGGGAAACATGTGTTAACATTGCCAAAGCAAGTAAGCTATATAATATATAAAGTGAAATAAACAATAAAAATTAACAGTAGACATCACACATACAGAAGTTTCAAAACAATAAAGACATTACAAATGTCGTATTATATATATATATATACAGTGTTTTTACAATGTGCAAATGGTAAAGGACACAAGATAAAATAAATAAGCATAGATATGGGTTGTATTTACAATGGTGCGTGTTCTTCACTGGTTGCCCTTTTCTCATGGCAACAGGTCACAAATCTTGCTGCTCTGATGGCACACTGTAGAATTTCACCCAGTAGATATGGGAGTTTTTCAAAATTGGATTTGTTTTCGAATTCTTTGTGGATCTGTGTAATCTGAGAGAAATATGTCTCTCTAATATGGTCATACATTGGACAGGAGGTTAGGAAGTGCAGCTCAGTTTCCACCTCATTTTGTGGGCAGTGAGCACATAGCCTGTCTTCTCTTAAGAGCCATGTCTGCCTACGGCGGCCTTTCTCAATAGCAAGGCTATGCTCGCTGAGTCTGTACATAGTCAAAGCTTTCCTTAATTTTGGGTCAGTCACTGTGGTCAGGTATTCTGCCGCTGTGTACTCTCTGTGTAGGGCCAAATAGCATTCTAGTTTGCTCTGTCTCTCTCTGTTTCTCTCTGTCTCTCTCTGTCTCTCTCTCCCTCTCTCTCTCTTTCTCTCTCTCTCTCACCCTGTTGTAAGTCGCTACTTGGAGACACAAAGGCCTGATGTCAGAACTTCATGCATAATACATTTTCTTCAGTTGGACTGGGGGGAAAATAACCTCACACTCAACGTCAACAAAACTAAGGGAGATGATTGTGGACTTCCTATCCACATCGATGGCAGTAGTGGAGAGAGTAGCGGGGGGGGACGACGACAACAATGTGGCCTTTCTGCCCAGAACCAATTGTTTCGCCTCCATCTCAGTGCAAAGTGACCTTTAAGACTTCGATTGGCTCTGGTGTCGGGACTCACTGTTTGTCTGGTTACCCCGGGCAATGCCAAACTCTAACCCACTGTAACTGACGCTGACCATAGCACTCTAATGGGCGTACAGCCTTCGCAGGAGAGGTTGTGTTAAAACAAGCCCCTTGTTGTTACTGTGAAGGTGTCTGGCTCTAGTCCAGGTCTCATTCTTTCTTCTCCTCCGCTCTCTCTGTTTCTCTCTCTGTTTCTCTCTCTGTTTCTCTCTCTCTGTTTCTCTCTGCTTCTCTCTCTCTGTTTCTCTCTCTCGCTCTGTCTGTCTCTCTCTGTCTCTATCTCGCTCTCTCACCAGAAACAGATGTGAAGGGTCAGCAGTGAGTAGGGTGGACAGAGCTGGCGTTTGGACAGTGGCCCTTCAGAACCCAGCTCTCTCACAGTCCAATTCTTTTCTTCTCCTCCGCTCTCTCTGTTTTCTCTGTTTTCTCTCTCTGTTTCTCTCTGTTTCTCTCTCTCTCTCTGTTTCTCTCTCTCGCTCTGTTGTCTCTCTCTGTCTCACTCAGCTCTCTCTGACTGGCAGATTGCTAACAGATCCCCACTGCTCCACTCTTTACTTCAGTCTATTATGGCTCTATAGTTGCTAGGAAACACACTTGCTCACATACATGCTGACATATAACGTGCTCACTGCACACTCACAATGCTCCACCAAATCACTGTGTATTTATTCCTTGTGACATTAATTATATTTTTTATTTTATCTTTATCTTTAAGTCTGCATTGTATGTAAGCATTTCCCTGTTAGTCTACACCTGTTGTTTACGAAGCATGTTTCAAATAACATTGGATTGGATGTGATCTCAAGGGTAATGAAGACATGGGTCTTTATCAGACTGTGTGTACTGATCTGTCCGCTCTGTCTCTAACATATAGAGAACTAATACAGAGAGACTGATGTAGCTCAGACACCTGGCTTGTATGAGCCAGAACATAACTACAGAAGACCCAGTGAAAAGACGGATTTTCAACCAGTTTTGCTCAGTGGGGGACAATGTAATATCAGCTGGAAGATATATTGAGATATGGGCTAGATCAGACTTGTGGCGTGTGTGTGTGTGTGTGTGTGTGTGTGTGTGTGTGTGTGTGTGTGTGTGTGTGTGTGTGTGTGTGTGTGTGTGTGTGCGTGCGTGCGTGCGTGCGTGCGTGCGTGCGTGCGTGTGTGTGTGTGTAAGGGTTGATTAAGGAGACAGAGTTTAGTGGAGTAGGAATGATGGCACCACAGGGTGGGGGGGGGGTTCCATGAGGAAACAACACAGAACAGCTCCTGTTTCCTGTAGATGGGTTCACTTTCTCCTGAGGAACCATTTGACTCAAGCACAGCTTCAGACACTTCCTGTGTGCATAGTGCTGCAGTATCTAATCACTCTGCAGTGTTTTTTCCTGCAAATAACATCGAAGTGTGTGTGTGTGTGTGTGTGTGTGTGTGTGTGTGTGTGTGTGTGTGTGTGTGTGTGTGTGTGTGTGTGTGTGTGTGTGTGTGTGTGTGTGTGTGTGTGTGTGTGTGTGTGTGTGTGTGTGTGTCTACCCCTGTCCTGATGTCCCAGTGATAAAGTGAGTGGATAGAGTTCAGTGAGTGAGTGAGTGAGTGAGTGAGTGAGTGAGTGAGTGAGTGAGTGAGTGAGTGAGTGAGTGAGTGAGTGAGTGAGTGGATAGAGTGAGTGAGTGAGTGGATAGAGTGAGTGAGTGGATAGAGTGGATAGAGTGAGTGAGTGGATAGAGTGAGTGAGTGAGTGAGTGCATAGAGTGAGTGAGGGGATAGAGTGAGTGAGTGGATAGAGTGAGTGGATAGAGTGAGTGAGTGGATAGTGTGAGTGAGTGAATAGAGTGAGTGGATAGAGTGAGTGAGTGGATAGAGTGAGTGAGGGGATAGAGTGAGTGAGGGGATACAGTGAGTGAGGGGATAGAGTGAGTGGATAGAGTGAGTGAATGGATAGAGTGAGTGAGTGGATAGAGTGAGTGAGTGAGTGAGTGGAAAGAGTGAGTGAATGGATAGAGTGGATAGAGTGAGTGAGTGGATAGAGTGAGTGAATGGATAAAGTGAGTGAGTGGATAGAGTGAATGAGTGGATAGAGTGGATAGAGTGAGTGAGTGGATAGAGTGGATAGAGTGAGTGAGTGGAATGTACATAAACTGCAAGATAACTAAAACTGAATTATTCTGTGAGTGAGTGAGTGAGTGAGTGGTGAGTGAGTGAGTGAGTGAGTGAGTGAGTGAGTGAGTGAGTGAGTGAGTGAGTGAGTGGATAGAGTGAGTGGATAGAGTGAGTGGATAGAGTGACTGAGTGGACAAAGTGACTGAGTGGACAGAGTGAGTGAGGGGATAGAGTGAGTGAGGGGATAGAGTGAGTGAGGGGATAGAGTGAATGGATAGAGTGGATAGAGTGAGTGAGTGGATAGAGTGAGTGAATGGATAGAGTGAGTGAGTGGATAGAGTGACTGAGTGGATAGAGTGAGTGGATAGAGTGAGTGAGGGGATAGAGTGAGTGAGTGAGTGAGTGAGTGAGTGAGTGAGTGAGTGAGTGAGTGAGTGAGTGAGTGAGTGAGTGAGTGAGTGAGTGAGTGAGTGAGTGAGTGAGATGGAGTGAGTGAATGGATAAAGTGAGTGAGTGGATAGAGTGAGTGAATGGATAGAGTGAGTGAGTGGATAGAGTGAGTGAGTGGATAGAGTGAGTGACTGGATAGAGTGGATAGAGTGAGTGAGTGGATAGAGTGGAAGAGTGAGTGAGTGGATAGAGTGAGTGAGTGCATAGAGGGAGTGAGGGGATAGAGTGAGTGAGTGGATAGAGTGAGAGGGTGGATAGAGTGAGTGAGTGAATAGAGTGAGTGGATAGAGTGAGTGAGTGAGTGGATAGAGTGAGTGAGTGCGTGAGTGAGTGAGTGAGTGAGTGAGTGAGTGAGTGAGTGGTGAGTGAGTGAGTGAGTGAGTGAGTGAGTGAGTGGATAAGTGAGTGAGTGAGTGAGTGGATAAAGTGAGTGAGTGAGTGAGTGGATAGAGTGGATAGAGTGAGTGAGTGGATAGAGTGAGTGAGTGGATAGAGTGAGTGAGTGGATAGAGTGAGTGAGTGGATAGAGTGAGTGGATAGAGTGAGTGAGGGGATAGAGTGAGTGAGTGAGTGAGATGGAGTGAGTGAATGGATAAAGTGAGTGAGTGGATAGAGTGAGTGAATGGATAGAGTGAGTGAGTGGATAGAGTGAGTGAGTGGATAGAGTGAGTGACTGGATAGAGTGGATAGAGTGAGTGGATAGAGTGGATAGAGTGAGTGTGTGGATAGAGTGAGTGAGTGCATAGAGTGAGTGAGTGGATAGAGTGAGTGAGTGGATAGAGTGAGAGGGTGGATAGAGTGAGTGAGTGAATAGAGTGAGTGGATAGAGTGAGTGAGTGGATAGAGTGAGTGAGTGAGTGAGTGAGTGAGTGAGTGAGTGAGTGAGTGAGTGAGTGAGTGAGTGAGTGAGTGAGTGAGTGAGTTAGTGCGTGAGTGAGTGAGTGAGTGAGTGAGTGAATAGAGTGAATGGATAGAGTGAGTGAGTGGATAGAGTGAGTGAGTGGACAGAGTGAATGAGGGGATAGAGTGAGTGAGGGGATAGAGTGAATGTATAGAGTGAGTGAATGGATAGAGTGGATAGAGTGAGTGAGTGGATAGAGTGAGTGAATGGATAGAGTGAGTGAGTGAGTGAGTGAGTGAGTGAGTGAGTGAGTGAGTGAGTGAGTGAGTGAGTGAGTGAGTGGATAGAGTGAGTGAGTGAGTGGATAGAGTGAGTGAGTGAGTGAGTGGATAGAGTGGATAGAGTGAGTGAGTGGATAGAGTGAGTGAGTGGATAGACTGGATAGAGTGAGTGAGTGGATAGAGTGAGTGGATAGAGTGAGTGGATAGAATGAGTGAGTGGATAGAGTGAGTGAGTGAGTGAGTGAGTGAGTGAGTGAGTGAGTGAGTGAGTGAGTGAGTGAGTGAGTGGAGTGAGTGAGTGAGTGAGTGAGTGGATAGAGTGGATAGAGTGAGTGAGTGGATAGAGTGAGTGAATTAATAGAGTGAGTGGATAGATTGAGTGAGTGGGTAGAGTTTGAGGGGATAGAGTGAGTGAGGGGATAGAGTGAGTGAGTGAGTGGATAGAGTGAGTGAGTAAGTGAGTGAGTGAGTGAGTGAGTGAGTGGATAGAGTGGATAGAGTGAGTGGATAGAGTGAGTGAGTGGATAGAGTGACTGAGTGGATAGAGTGAGTGAGTGAGTGAGTGAGTGAGTGAGTGAGTGAGTGAGTGAGTGAGTGAGTGAGTGAGTGGATAGAGTTAGTGGATACGGTTTAGTGGATAGAGTTAGTGAGTGGATAGAGTGAGTGAGTGAATAGAGTTAGTGGATAGAGTGAGTGAGTGGATAGAGTTAGTGGATAGAGTGAGTGGATAGAGTTAGTGGATAGGGTGAGTGGATAGAGTGAGTGAGTGAGTGGATAGAGTGAGTGAGTGAGTGAGTGAGTGAGTGAGTGAGTGAGTGAGTGAGTGAGTGAGTGAGTGAGTGAGTGAGTGAGTGAGTGGACAGAATGAGTGTCTGGAGAGAGTGAGTGAGTGGATAGAGGGAGTGAGTGGATAGAGTGAGTGAGTGAATAGAGTGAGTGTTCGACAGTTGAGCGGAGAGAGAGGGAAAAAGTGACCGAATCTCTCCAACAAGAGAAAGAAAGACAGAAAAAAACAAATGACAGTGTGGAAGCGAGCCACTCAGACTCACATTTTCCACAGGATTTCCCAAAGACCATGTCCAAGGAAGAAAACACACTCACACACACCAGCTGGAGCCAATGTCAAACAGTTGTTGTAGAGGAATTCCCAGGGGCAGTTCATAACAGACTCAAACACACACACACACACACACACACACACACACACACACACACACACACACACACACACATAGATAAATCCCTTTCCTTGGCATGAATTGCATATCTGCTTCTCTGAACAGCAAATGCTTGAAAGCCAGAATAATGTACACAACGGTCAAAGGGTTATGCTTATGTAAGACACACACTGAAGTAGTGTGATTGAGCACTTCAATCCCTGAGAAGCAACCAAAGTCCCTTAGTGCACCAACACAGAGTATTCAACAAGTTCTCACAGTCTCACGTCAGAATTTGACGTTCATCTATGTTTCTCAAACGTAAACTTTCCTTACTTGTTCCGAACGTCAAATGTCAAAGTGTTTAAGGTTAAGGTTAGGCATTACCTCTGAATGCTTAAGGTGAGGGTTACGGTTTGGGATAGGTTTCAAATAACAATCTCAAAAATAACTTCCTATCAAACACTCACTCTACCCACTCACTCTATCACTGGGACATCAGGACAGGCGAACACACATACAGAATCAAAGGCAGATGCTTATGCCCATCCGCCATCCCTGTCCACGACACCCAAAACCCAAACCTACTTGAAGGTAACAGCACTCACTGTTGCCCCTAGTGGCCGGTTTCCTCATCATCTCCCAACATCCTCAGACATGGATGGATGTCGAATACTGACTTGTATCATGAGTGACCTGGCTGGAGTATTACCCCTGCAGGCATAGGGTTCCCCATGTCTCTCTGCCAGGCCTGAATAAACAGTTATAACTACAACCTTCTGAATCAAAGCAGAGCTGTGACTGAGAGCTTCAGCTGACCAAACCCTCACCTTCTCACTCACCACCTCATCAATTAAAGCCCTGTTAAATGCCATTATTCTCATCTCACCACCTCATCAATTAAAGCCCTGTTAAATGCCATTATTCTCTCTCACCACCTCATCAATTAAAGCCCTGTTAAATGCCATTATTCTCTCTCACCACCTCATCAATTAAAGCCCTGTTAAATGCCATTATTCTCTCACCACCTCATCAATTAAAGCCCTGTTAAATGCCATTATTCTCTCTCACCACCTCATCAATTAAAGCCCTGTTAAATGCCATTATTCTCTCTCACCACCTCATCAATTAAAGCCCTGTTAAATGCCATTATTCTCTCTCACCACCTCATCAATTAAAGCCCTATTAAATGCCATTATTCTCTCTCACCACCTCATCAATTAAAGCCCTGTTAAATGCCATTATTCTCTCTCACCACCTCATCAATTAAAGCCCTGTTAAATGCCATTATGGGAGGAGTACTGTATACAAACGCAGGATTCAATCTACGAACAGACACATAGGCTACACCATGGATAGGACCACAAAAATACACACAATCACACACACACACACACACACACACACACACAGTCGCACATACACACAAACAAACCCCACAAACACACACACAACATAGCAGATGCTCCAGCATCATTGTCAGGTGTGTGCGTACTGGGAGCGGAGTGCAGGATGCAGGAGGGCAGAGAGTTGTGAACAGGCGCACACTTTATTTAGACAGGAGCAAACAGCAGACGGATGCTACTGCGTCAAAACCTCCAGATGCACGAAAACAGTCACTAAAGCTATAGTTACCAAGTAAACATACAGTACTTCATGAAATAAACACGGAACATGGAAAACCAGCCTGGCGTGTCACATAAAACATGTAACACAAAACAATTCCACACAAGGACATGGGGGGGGGGGACAGACAAATATATATACACAATGTGATAACCAGGTGTGCGGGGAACAAGACAAAACAAATGGAACAATGAAAAATGGAGCGGCGATGGCTAGAAGGCCGGTGACGTCGACCGCCGAACGCCGCCCGAACAAGGTGAGGAGCCAACTTTGGAGGAAGTCGTGACAATCATACACACACGCACACGCACACACACACACACACACACACACACACACACACACACACACACACACACACACACACACACACACACACACACAGAGCACATGTCCTACCAGTGTGTAAGCAGGTAGTATACTCTGTTATGTGATGCCCAAAGGCCGGAAGTGTCCTGCTTCAAACTCAGAATCTCCCCAGGACAAACAACACATGACCCTGTCTAACCTGAGTGATGGCCACAGACAAGAGGTCTGCCCACACACACACACAAACACACAAAACAAACACACACACATACACACAAACACACACAAACAAAAACACACACACACACACAAACTCAGTCCCGCATGTACAACCAACAGATACACAACATGCATATCCTCCTTTACACAACAGAGACACATCGACACACACAAATCCAACATAATCACATAAAACACACACACAGACCAGCTGACGACCTGCTGCATTCCTCCGCCACACACAATAGGCCTCGGGGGCGGCTCCAGCAGCTGGATAAATGTTGGACGTGTAATTTAGGACTTTACAAAGGCCCAGTGCTATATGAAGACCACAGAAATTAGAAAACACACACACACACACACACACATCACCTGTGGCTTATAAAAGACTGAAGGGCCTAGCCATTTCACGAGCTGTGACCAAAGCTGTCTAACACAGCGAGTAACTAAACATGTGGCATACGCTCACACACAATCACACACAGACATGTACTAATACACCCACACACTCACACACTCACTCCAAACTGTTCTGTGTCTAAAGCGTTGGTAAGAACACATCTCTCCACACTACATAGAAAACAGACACCAGGACATGGTTGCTATAACAGACCTCCACACACTTTCGTCTTGGATCACATTCCTATTCAGCTCACATCTCTCCAAAAAGGAATGCACTACTCCCTGGCTACTCTACCTAACTCCCCCATCTCTCATCCCCTTTGGGTGGGTGTGGCACGGGCCACAAAGTAAACTCCGTATACCACTCGGTAATAACCCTGTCATGGTGAACAGGTTACAGGAACTCTCTCCTCATGCCAAACCCTGAGCCAGCCCCTCAAGTACACCAGGGTCTGTATTCACAAAGAGTCTCAGAGTAAGAGTGCTGACCTAGGACCAGATCCCCCCCCCCCCCTGTACATATATGCATTATTATGATCTAAAATGCTAAACTGATTCTAGATCAGCACGTCTTATCTGAGACTCTTTTTGAATACGGGCCCAGAGGTGTTTCTCTACCAACAGAATAGGAGCCTGGGTAACTAACCATGAAGAACAGAACACTAGAAAGAAAGGAACCTTTCTCTCCCCTTCTCTTATTCCTGAGTTAGTGAGAGGTTGAGCCAGGAAAGCTCAGAAGTGAATTAGACTTGTCACCTGGTTGGGCCCAGTCAGAGTAATGGAGATAAAGAAGGGGATACTCTGTTCTATAGGAGTGTTGACTGAATGTTGGAAATCAATTGGTGGGATGTTTCCTACTGTAGATTGATAGACTAGACTTTATTGTCCTCGAAGGGAGTATTTGAGTTAACAGCCCATTTTACATTCAAGTAGTGGTTACCAGTTTTCTGCTCAGGGGGTGTGGGAGAAAGGAGTGAGGGCAGTGGAGGACTTGTAGAGTATATGGTCTGTGGTGTAGGGAGGATGACTGAGCTCTCTCTCTCTCTCTCTCTCTCTCTCTCTCTCTCTCTCTCTCTCTCTCACACACACACACACACCTTCTCTCTCTCTCTCTCTCTCTCTCTCTCTCTCTCTCTCTCTCTCCCTCTCTCTCTCTCACACACACACACCTCTCTCTCTCTCTCTCTCTCTCTCTCTCTCTCTCTCTCTCTCTCTCTCTGGTGGGACCCAGTCTGCAGTCTCAGCTGCCGGCCCAGTTGCTCACAGGCGTCTCTAGCCAACAACTGGGGGGGGGGTCAATAACCTCTAGGGGGATGTATCAGACAGTAACACACAAAGTCACAAACACTGCATACACTCATTCTCCTTGGTTGAGCCCCCCACCCCCATTACTCCCACACACAGGCGGTATTGTCTCCCCCCCTGGCTCCCATGTGATCTGCTCTGCCCTGGGCTGGTGGGCATGAGGGAACTGTAAGGACCACAGTGGAATACAAACCACCTCCTCATCAAGAGGGGAAGAGGAATCTCACCCATACTGTATAGCTACATAAACACAGACACACATACGTATGCATACTGTACATGCAGAACAGCTATCAATGTGAACCCATACACTAAGACTGGCCCATACATACGGATCACACAGAAAGATTGCACAGATAAGGGAAAGGTGGGATACCTAGTCAGTTGTACAACTGAATGCATTCAACTGAAATGTGTCTTCCGCATTTAACCCAACCCCTCTGACACAAAGGTGTGGGGGGCTGCCTTAATCAACATCCACGTCTTTGATAGATATGCTGTGTGGTGTGTGTGTGTGTGTGTGTGTGTGTGTGTGTGTGTGTGTGTGTGTGTGTGTGTGTGTGTGTGTGTGTGTGTGTGTGTGTGTGTGTGTGTGTGTGTGTGTGTGTGTGTGTGTGTGTGTGTGTGTGTGTGCGTGCGTGCGTGCGTGCGTGCGTGTGTGTGTGTGTATGCATGTGTCTGTGTGTGAGGCATCAGTGTCTCTGGAGCCAAGGCATTAGTGTGTGATTGAATGCCTCCCTCTCTCAGCCTCATGGCACCTGGCCTGGGCCTGCCTTTACAATATCTACTCTCTGTACAGGAGATAAGTGGTGTGTGTGTGTGTGTGTGTGTGTGTGTGTGTGTGTGTGTGTGTGTGTGTGTGTGTGTGTGTGTGTGTGTGTGTGTGTGTGTGTGTGTGCGTGCGTGCGTGCGTGCGTGCGTGCGTGCGTGTGTGTGTGCGTGTGCGTGGTTAACAGTGTGACAGTCAGCAAACTACAGAGAGAAAGCACAAACTGAAAACAGAACAAGGCAGGAGACACAGACACAGAAAGAGTTACTACATACTATTTAACTGAAATAACCGGACTAACTTCACAAAGTTATAGATCAGCACTACACAGGAATGTTTGTCTTCTGAAGAGTGGTAGATGTGCTGTGGAATGGCAGATACAGTGTGGTATGCCAATCATACCATCTGTATCACTGGCATAACACACACCCCTGCAGTCCCAAGGGCCCCAGATAACATTTGAACACATCATAAGTCATCAAAATATGTTTAGAATGACAGGAAATTAGCTGCAAAACTGCAGAAGAAATGCCCCTTGGCAAAATGTGTAGAATTGTATGAAGTTAGCTGGTGCTCAGAGCTTGCAGGGAAACTGCTTATATTGTGCGTTTGTAAGTCCTCTAAGCAGGTGGAAAGGATCATTAAACACCACTGTCAGATCAGGATTCCAATGCTTTCCACATATTACGTTTTCTGGATGTCGTTGTGTGGTGGAACATTCTTGATACACACAGGAAACTGTTGAGCATGAAAAACCCAGTTGCGTTGCAGTTCTTGCCCTTAAAGCTTTTGTCTTGCTCATTCGCCCTCTGAATCCATGTCTCAATTGTCTCAAGGCTTAAAAATCCTTTTTTAACCTGTCTTCTCCCCTTAGTCTACACTGATCGAAGTGGATTTAACAGGTGACATCAATAAGGGATCATAGCTTTCACCTGGATTCACCTGGTCGGTCTATGTCATGGAAAGAGCAAGTGTTCTTGTTTTGTACACCCAGTGTATGTGAGTTCATATGTGCGTGTGTGTGTGTGAGAGAGAGTGTGTGTAGATCTTTCAGTGTATGTGTTGGAGTGTGTGTATATTTGTGTGTGCGTGTGTGTCTGTGTGTGTGTGTGTGTGGGGGGAGGGGGGGGGGGGTGAAGTCCTCTGACATTTTCATAGGCCTTCAAACTCACCATGTGAAACATGTTGTGAATGACAGAGCGTGCCTTAAACTCCATTCACAAGCGTATCTCTGGAGACCCAGAACAGTCATTCATGAAAAAGCATCACCAAAGAATCCCAGGGGCCAGAGCATGAGACAGGCAAACATGAGCCCAAAATGGATGGAGAGAGTGACAGGTAGAAACCCTATCTTAGCCCATAGAACGAACAGCCAGCTGTTTAAGCTGCTTCAAAAGGAACTACATCTAATTTATAAAGGATGTGGGTGTTACAACCCCAGCATTTGTGTAATGTCCCAGCGTCACTCAGACACACATTCTTCCCTGGTAAGATAAGGGAGAAAGACTCAAGCTGTTCTCTTCATTCTCACTAACAGAGGTGTTGGTGATATAAGTGCACGTTTCTTCTCTTCTTGATCTGTCCCAGGTAAAGGGGTGTGTGGAGTGGCAAGTTCATTAAAGAGGGAGTTTTCAAAGGGTTAATGTATTTGTTTTTTTTCCCAATGCTGAGGGACAAACATCTGGGCACTACACAGCTGAGCCCTCCCCCACACCCTGCAATCACTCCTCTTGCCTCGCCTCACCCTCACCCCCTTCCCCAGCCTTGCCTTGACATGTCATCAGCGCCTTCAGCGTGGTGCCAGATTCCTTCAAATCCCTGATTCGTGACGAGCCTGGGAAATATCCTAAACATGTTATCAGTCATTTCCCCCCTCTGTCGTGGTCCTTTCCCCCGCTCTGACTTCACAGCACGCCAATGGAACCTGCCCTGCTCTCTGGGAGGTGAGGCGAGAGGCCTGTGCCTGGATAAAGACACATTCCCAATCCGGCAACTCCATAGGGACCAGGAGGAGAGGGAAGATGAATAAGGGCTTAGATCTAGCAACCCTGTAGGGAGCAGACTAGAGAGAGATGGATTAAGGGTCAGAATGTTGATGAGATCATTTCTGGGCTGCTAACAGCAGTTGTGCCTGACACCAACTGCCCCAGAATGCACTTGGCGATTTCTCAGGGTTCTAAGAAGTGTGTGTGTAGACGACAACAGGCTGTCTATTTAGCATGGAGGGCACTCCACATACACTAGGTTACATTATACTGTGGCAGACATTGAAAGGGTACCTTA